>NC_051233.1:33506702-33621702 GCF_015220715.1 Pygocentrus nattereri | reverse complement strand
CTGCTCCCTACAGAGTGCACTACATAGGAGTTCAAACACCGGATCCTGCAGCCCAGCAGAGCAAAATCCAGCTAAGAAAGTCATTTGGGTCTCAGAAACATCCACACTCGATACATGTTGGGCTATAGAGGTTAGAACATCTAGACTTTCATAACTGGAACTCAAAACTCAAAACATTCAAGTGACGTTTTTTAGACTTTATTCTACCGTTTTACAGTAAATCATACTGTAAATGCTTTAATTCAAGTGATGTTAATGATGGAGCTGTTTAGGCTGTTGGCTCTTTTAGCCTGTTAGCCAGGTTCTAGTTAAGAACATAAGTTGCCAGCCGCTCAGTTTAAACAAAAACGGGTTCTTACCTCATCAGTGCACTCGGTGCTCCATGTGAGCAGCCTTAGAGTAAAAGATTATTCCATTAATGGCTCAAGGGTTTTTGGTGCTGTAGTACAGTGATAGTGTTCGGTTATGAGGAGGTCATAGATGTGCGTATATTGTAGATTTTTCAACACCTTCTAACGCGGCTCAGCCAGTTGGATTTTAGGACCGGAACTATTCGTTTCATAGTATCTGATAAACATTCAGAACAAGCCTGTACTCTGGCTTAACTGAGTCGACGTCTTGGTTTATGTTGGTTTATGTTTTGTGGGATTCTACAGCATCATGTGAAACACCAGGTCTCGAGTGGATTACTGTTATTTTAAAATAACAAAAAAACTTGCCGTATTGATCCATAATATCAGTAATGTTTGTGGTGTTACGTGTGCTGGTCGGATGTTGGTTTTGGACGGATGCTGGTTTTGGATGGATGCTAGTTATGGACAGATGCTGGTTTTGGATGTTGGTTTTGGACGGATGCTGGTTTTGGATGGATGCTAGTTATGGATGTTGGTTTTGAGTGCATGCTGGTCTTGGACGGATGCTGATCTTGGATGGTTGTTGGTTTTCGATGTTGGTTTTGGATGGATGCTGGTTATGGATGTTGGCTTTGAATGGATGTTGGTTTTGTATGGATGTTGGTTTTGGACAGATGCTGGTTTTGGACAAATGTTGGTTTGGGACAGATGCTGGTTTTGGACAAATGTTGGTTTTGGACAGATGCTGGTTTGGGACGGATGCTGTTTTGGACGCATGCTGGTTTTGGACGAATGCTGGTTTTGGACGGATGCTGGTTTTGGACGGATGCTGGTTTGGGACGGATGCTGGTTTTGGACGCATGCTGGTCTGGGATGGATGCTGGTTTTGAACGGATGCTGGTTTTGGACGGATGCTGGTTTTGGACGGACGCTGGGTTTGGACGGATGCTGGTTTGGGACGGACGCTGGTTTTGGACGGATGCTGGTTTTGGACGGATGCTGGTTTGGGACAGATGCTGGTTTTGGACGAATGTTGGTTTTGGACGAATGTTGGTTTGGGACGGATGCTGGTTTGGGACGGATGCTGGTTTGGGACGGATGCTGGTTTTGGACGGATGCTGGTTTTGGACGGATGCTGGTTTTGAACGGACGCTTGGTTTGGACGGACGCTGGTTTTGGACGGATGCTGGTTTTGGACGGATGTTGGTTTGGGACGGATGCTGGTTTTGGACGGATGCTGGTTTTGAACGGATGTTGGTTTGGGACGGATGCTGGTTTGGGACGGATGCTGGTTTGGGACGGATGCTGGTTTGGGACGGATGCTGGTTTTGGACGGATGCTGGGTTTGGACGGATGCTGGTTTTGGACGGATGCTGGTTTGGGACGGATGCTGGTTTGGGACGGATGCTGGTTTTGGACGGATGCTGGTTTTGAACGGACGCTTGGTTTGAACGGACGCTTGGTTTGGACGGATGCTGGTTTTGGACGGATGCTGGTTTTGGACGGATGTTGGTTTGGGACGGATGCTGGTTTGGGACGGATGCTGGTTTTGGACGGATGCTGGTTTTGAACGGACGCTGGGTTTGGACGGATGCTGGTTTTGGACGGATGCTGGTTTTGGACGGATGCTGGTTTTGGACGGATGCTGGTTTGGGACGGATGCTGGTTTGGGACGGATGCTGGTTTTGAACGGACGCTTGGTTTGGACGGATGCTGGTTTTGGACGGATGCTGGTTTTGGACGGATGCTGGTTTTGGACGGATGCTGGTTTTGGACGGACGCTGGGTTTGGACGGATGCTGGTTTGGGACGGATGCTGGTTTGGGACGGATGCTGGTTTTGGACGGATGCTGGTTTTGAACGGACGCTTGGTTTGGACGGATGCTGGTTTTGGACGGATGCTGGTTTTGGACGGATGTTGGTTTGGGACGGATGCTGGTTTGGGACGGATGCTGGTTTGGGACGGATGCTGGTTTTGGACGGACGCTTGGTTTGGACGGATGCTGGTTTTGGACGGATGCTGGTTTTGGACGGATGCTGGTTTTGGACGGATGTTGGTTTGGGACGGATGCTGGTTTTGGACGGATGCTGGTTTTGGACGGCTGCTGGTTTTGGACGGATGCTGGTTTTGGACGAATGTTGGTTTGGGACGGATGCTGGTTTTGGACGGATGCTGGTTTTGAACGGATGCTGGTTTGGGATGGATGCTGGTTTGGGATGGATGCTGGTTTGGGATGGATGCTGGTTTTGGACGGATGCTGGTTTTGGACGGATGCTGGTTTTGAACGGATGCTGGTTTTGGACGGATGCTGGTTTGGGATGGATGCTGGTTTTGAACGGATGCTGGTTTTGGACGGATGCTGGTTTTGAACGGATGCTGGTTTGGGATGGATGCTGGTTTTGGACGGATGCTGGTTTTGAACGGATGCTGGTTTGGGATGGATGCTGGTTTTGGACGGATGTTGGTTTTGAACGGATGCTGGTTTGGGACGGATGCTGGTTTGGGACGGATGCTGGTTTTGGACGGATGCTGGTTTGGGATGGATGCTGGTTTTGAACGGATGCTGGTTTTGGACAAATGCTGGTTTTGGACGGATGCTGGTTTTGGACGGATGCTGGTTTTGAACGAATGTTGGCTTGGGACGGATGCTGGTTTTGAACGAATGTTGGTTTGGGACAGATGCTGGTTTTGAACGGATGCTGGTTTTGGACGGATGCTGGTTTTGGACGGATGCTGGTTTTGAACGGATGTTGGTTTTGGACGAATGCTGGTTTTGGACGGATGCTGGTTTTGAACGGATGTTGGTTTCGGACGAATGCTGGTTTTGGACGGATGCTGGTTTTGGACGGATGCTGGTTTTGAACGAATGTTGGTTTGGGATGGATGCTGGTTTTGGACGGAGTAATTAGTTGCAATTTTACTTACTCGTAATGCGAATGTGATTTAAATTGTGATTATTTTCTCTAAACTAAGATTCAGGCTTTTTTTGCCAGAAGATCCACCAGAACATCCACTTTTGTGTGAGTTTATGTCTTGTGTGTGTGTGTGTGTGTGAGTGAGCGAGTGAGCGAGTGAGCGAGTGTGTGTGCTGACGGCTGTTCACTCATTGTTTTTTTCCTTTGTTGTTTATTCATTCCTTCCTGTTAGTCTCTATAGCTTCCCTTCTCCCTCTCTGCCCCTCTGTTCTCTCTCTCTCTTTCTCTCTCTCTCATTCTCTCTCTCTCTTTCACTGTGTTTCTCTCTCTCTCTCTCTCTCTCTCTCTCTCTCTCATTCTCTCTCACTCTTTCACTGTGTTTCTCTCTCTCTCTCTTTCTCATTCTCTCTCTCATTCTCTCTCTCTCTCTCTCTCTCTGTCTCTCTCTCTCGCTCTCTCTTTCTCTCTCTCTCTCTCTCTCTCTCTCTCTCTCTCTCTCTCTCTCTCTCTCTCTCTCTCTCTCTGATGTGTGTTGGATTATCTCAGCTGGTTTCTAGGTCAGTCTCCTGCGGGCGGATGTAATGTGTACTGAGCTGTTACAGTGCAGCTCCACTGCTTTGTCATTGGATGTGGGTTCTGCATGTTCACCGCAGCTGGTTTGGGGGGCAGTGGGTTCTGAAGAGTGTCATTGATTATTGATTAGCTACATAAGGACTTTATCTGTGGCTGTGTCTTCCATAACCACACTGAACACGTCGTCCCTCGCAGATTACGTTCCGTTTTGAAGTGATTATTCGTTCAGACGTCTTTTTGTGTGTGTTGGTCAGATTAGCTGTAACTCAGAAAGAGCCCGTGTTGTACGGTAAAGCGGCGTTTCGGAAGCGCCCGTCTCCCGTGTGCGGGTTTATTCTGATCCACTGCTTGTTTAGACTGGGTCTCCTGCTGTGTTTCAGCAACACTGTGGAGGGATGGTGGGTAACGTTAGCGAAGCTGCGGCGAAGGTATTCGCTGTTTGAGTCTGCCGCGTGACGGAGAGGGAAGGCTAGCTGTGTTAGTTATATTTGAGTAATAATCTGTGTTGTGTGTTGTAGGATAAGAAGGCCTGAGCACTGATGGAGCTTGATGCTCTGAGCACAGCTGACTTGAACAGAACCGCCCACCAGCTTTTGGAACCACACGGTAGAAAAACGTCTCAGTGCCGGAAACAAAGTAGAACTCTGCCCCTGTCTGTGGTGTAAATCTGTGTCAGGAGGTCTGTGATCTTTTGTATCTCCGACCGACGAGAACAGGTGTAGTCTATCCTGCAGAGGTGGTTTCTGACTCAAAGCGAGACGACCAGCCATTTAAACTGATTTCTTTGCGGCAGAAATCAGACCGACTGTAAGGAACGTGTAAATTTTCAGTTTGTACCTGCGTTGAAACTGGGGTGGCATGGTGGCACAGTGACAAGGTGGGTAGCGCTGTCGCCTCACATCAAATAGGGCCCGGGTTCGATTCCCTGGCCGGGTGACCGGGGTCCTCTCTGTGTGGAGTTTGCATGTTCTCCCCGTGTCTGTAGGGATGGATGGATGGATGGATTGTGTGTGTGTGTGTGTGTGTGTGTGTGTGTGTGTGTGTGTGTGTGTGTGTGTGTGTGTTAAACTTTGTGAAGTACTTGTGTAAACCTAATTGGATAAACGTAACGTTTAAATGTAAATGTTGCCTTAAAACTGAGTAAAGTTGTTAAGCCGCCACAGAAAGACTTGCGGATGTGGTTCTGACGCTACGACACAGAAATGGAAAACGATATTCTGGCATAGGCTAAACCAGTATTAGCCGTCCTGAAGCCTGCAGTTATCTGCACTTTTGTTCGTTTTTAGAAATAAGAATGTGTCAGAAAACGTGTGGTAAAATCACACGACGTACACGATGCTGATTGTTGGGCTTTAGCTTCCTTTGTTTGTTAGCTACATTAGCATTGTGCTAAGCTAAAGAGGCACCAAATATGGCGTCACGTTGAGGAACCAGGGAGGAAAAGTGTGTATGGGTTCTGTAATAACTGATCAGCTCATACTGACCACAGCGCAGCTGAATCTCATCCGCCTCTTCTATGTTGCTGCTTCCTCTTTCAGGCCCTGCTGTTTCTGCGACTGACCTCCATGGAAATCCGAAGGTGACTGACCGAGATAGAAGCGCCTCAATGCTAGCGGTCAGCTTTATCGGCTAACCGTCCCCGGATGATCAGCTAGCCACCACCCGGGAAGGCTCGGCCAGCCGGTTGGGACAGTGGTAGCAGCTACTAGCCATCAGGAGGTCGGCGCTAACGGCTAGATCTGGTGGTAGAGGTGAGCCGCTAGCTGGAGGAGGCTAGTGAGCGGAGTGTGTCTGCTTTTCCGTAAGGGTTTGAGCGCAGTCGGCGCGAATGGGACACGGCACCGTTCGCAGACGGCCTGGATGGGAGAGGGAGTGAGCATGGACAATCTTTCTGAATTCGGTGGTCTTTGTCCGTCCAGCCGGAGGGAATGGGAGTAAGTACACACTCCGCTAACAAAGCTGTGCTAAGTGCTAATGTACCTTCATTTTTGAGGTGTGTATAAAAGTGTTTCAGAGACATTTTGGGGTCATCGTGGTGATCGTGGTGTCATTGGGTCCATATAAGCTGTGTAAATTGGGAAAAAGCCTTAATCAGAACTTTCACTTGTGTTGTTCCAGTTACAGCAACACATTTTACACCCCCCCCCAAAATGCATTGCTTGTATTATTAAAAATGAGCTGAACTGGACAAGCTGCTCATTTTTATTTATCCGTACGTTCTTTATCTGTGCTATATTCCACCAGTCCTTTAAGAACTATGGCCATTTATATTGTTGGCCTTGTGTGTAAATTTCATGAAGGATGGACCAAAATAAACGGCCAAAAATGACTTGGATAAACTTTTGGTTCTATTTACTTACATTGACAGTAATGTACGTTTTTCCTTCTCCTGTAAAGTTACCGTTTTGGAGATACTAGGTTTTGTTCCGACAGCAGCGGCAAACACACACACACAACTCTTAAACTTTGCGAAGTCATAGTTGTGTAAACTTAATTTCGCTGAGAAAATCAACAGAATATGTCACTTGCAAACAACAGTACAGCTCAAATGTGTGTAAATGAGCCTGAAGAGCCAGAAACTGTTTTTCATTGGATTTTAATTACTTCTTTCAGAACCAGCAGCTGTGTGGACGACTTGATGGACGAAGATGAGAAAGACAGAGCTAAGAGGTGTGTGTGTGTGTGTGTGTGTGTGTGTGTGTTCTTGTAGTGCCAAACTTGTGAGGACCCCATGATCTCACTTTGATAGGAATAAATGGATTTTTTGCTCAGGTGAGGACATTTTTTGCTGTGTTGTTTTAACAATTACTTTTTTTATTTGAAAACTAAAAGAGTATAAAATTAGCCTTTTGGATACTGAGGTTAAGGTTAAGATTAGGATTATGTTTAGGTTTAGTGTTATTTAGCTACAGTAACTAAAAAATCAGTAGAAGTCTACGGACGTCCTCATATGAATAGCAAGACTTTCTCCTCTTTTTTTCACCATGTCTCTCTCCATCTCTCTTTCCTCTTATTTCCTTTCTGTCCACTCTCTTCTACCTTGCTCTCTTTGTCTGTCTTTCTCACTCCTCTCGCTCTCTCTCTCTCTCTCTCTCTCTCTCTCTCACTCTCTCTTAACACAACAGAACAGCAGTGTGAATGAGTGTGAAAAGCCTGAAGCTCTTAAAGAGCGAGAGAGGGAGAGAGGGAGATGAATAGTGTTATGAAGGTGTGAAGATGTGAACCTACATCTGGAGCACAGTTCCACCTTCACTTTTGTGCATGTTCTCCTAACACACAGCAGCCGTCTGAGGAAAAAAAACACCTTTTTTTTTTTTTTTTTTTTATCTACTTGTTCATGGTTTGAAAATCCCGGCTGCTGTTTACAAAGTATAAAGCATTCCTGATGAACAGCAGAGCGACAGGAATGATCCAGAAATGATCGAAATAAGATCTTGCTACTGTAACTTACGTTGAACTTCAATTCTTCAAATCTTTGATTCCGTTCAGCCCAAGTGGACATTTATTTCTCTCTTCACCCGTGGCTGATTTGAATCATTGAATCAAATCTTTTTGAATCTTTTGATGGGAATCACAAATTTACAGAATACACAAATGTAACTGGAGGAACTATTAATTCAAAATATAGGAATGCAGACAATGAAAATAGTAAGCTGGGCTTTGTTTTACATTTTATGTTTAATTGTATGAGTTCATGTTTTAGTGAGTTAGAATCAGTTATAAAAGATTCCTGCATTGCAGAGTCAATCCAGATGAATCACTGCCTGCAGGTCGTTTTCACTGCTACTAGACAAATCAAGTCAAGTCAAATTTATTTGTAGCGCTTTTACAACTGATGTTGTCACAAAGCAGCTTCACAAAAAATCCAGTAGACAAAGACAAAGTTTTAACATGAATGTAAACCCCCAGGTGAGCAACCCAGGGGCGACAGTGGCAAGGAGAACCTCCCTCAGAGCTGAGGAAGAAACCTTGGGAGGAACCAAGGCTCACGAGGGGGGAACCCAACCTCCTCTCGTCACACTACCTACAAATTATTCACAAAAAAGGACCCTATACACCCTTTGACTCTGACTGTGGTTCACTATGCAGACCCATTTAGATGTCAGAGTGTTGTTTTATGACCAGTTGTGAGTGATTGATGGCATGTGGACTGTATACCCAGTTAAACAGAGCTGAATGTTAGTGACTCGTGTCCCCCCGTGTTTGTGTGCAGGGCGTCCCGTAATAAGTCGGAGAAGAAGCGGAGAGACCAGTTCAATGTGCTCATTAAAGAGCTGTGCACCATGCTGCAGGGGCAGGGCCACCCCCGCAAAATGGACAAGTCCACCATCCTGCAGAGGACCATCGACTTCCTGCAGAAGCAGAAAGGTGAAGAATTATGCCTTTACTGTCAATGTCTTTAAAGGATTAATCAGAGTCTCGTTATTTTTGTCCTGCTTCTTTAGTTTTAGTAGCGCAGGAGCTACAGTGCTAATGTGGCTAAGAAGCACCAGCTTAAAAAAATCCACAGTCAAAGGAGAATTCCAGTGATTTTGCATATTTCAGTGGTTGAGAGGCCGTGCCCGCATAATTATTCAGCGTCAGTGTTTATATGCAAAGATTTTTGCCAATACGACTGAACAAATTCAGATTACAGGTTAAGACTGAGGTGTTTATTCTCACTGTACTCAGCAGTTTGATGAAAATGTCTATTTGCATTCACACTACAAGTAGTCAGGTCCACAATGATGCGCATGTGTAGAGAACCGCTTAGTGTAGACGTTACCATGACAACCAGCAGAGTCCAGTCAGTGAGATGAGCAGCAGTGAGCAGTGATTGTGTTTTTAACTGCTTTAAAATGACGTCAGACTCAGGAAAACGTCCTTCACACGTCCTTATTAAAGAAGGCCGAGAGGAAGACGTCGCGCTCTGAGACGCATAAGCTGGACGTCCGTCCCACCGCCGTCTTTTAAAGATCAGAGCATGAACTTCGTCTCCTCTGCAGACCAGTTTCTGCTCCGCCGTGTTGAACGGGATAAACTCTCACTGTGACGCGACCCTCATGCAGAACGGACTGAAACTTTCCGATAGGGAATGTAATCGGATACAGGCGTTTACACGGATATTATTCTTCTATTTCTATTATCGTTTACAGGATTACCCACCTCGTTCAATTGGATAGCAACTGTATTCCGAATTGCCTCAATCGGACTAGACTATTCCGACTGAGGTGTTTACATGGACGTATTCTATTCTAATTGAGCTATTAGTCGGATCCTTAACAGATTATCAGGCTGCATATAAATATGGCTAGCTAATATGGCCTTGCACACCATGATGCACAGCATGCCAACAGTTTCTATGCAGAGATGGTAAAGAAGTGCAGTCTATCCCTCCTTATCACCTGCTGAGAAAGCCAGTGACTGTCAAGGCAGCTAGTCAAAGTTGTATTGTTGATCTCTTTGTCATCGACTAAGTTTATATGAGTAATAAACGGACAATACAGACATTTATAATACATGAAAACGTCTTCAGGCACCAAACGTGTCTTGGCTGATTGAATATATTTAGTGTATTAATGGTGTTGGAGTCTTTGGGTTGGTCTTGTTTAGTTACACTATACGTCCAAAAGTATCCAGACACCTGTTATAGTTAGTGAGTTCAGCTACTTAATTTTTAAATTTAGATGCACCCATTGCATCCAGTACCTTTGGGAAGAGCTGGAGCGGCTTTTGTAATCTAAAACTGATGATCCAGCATCAGTAACTGACCTTGTGGCAGAATACAGTCAAGTCTTCACAGCAATGTTCCAACATCTAGTGGTAAACCTTCCCAGAAGAGTTGAAACTGCTATAGCAGCAAAGTGAGAATGAAGGCCCTGGAATACCTTTGACTTTAAGAAGAAACGCTGGATTAGCATGTGTCTAAAAACTTTTGGACATATAGCGTTTCTAAATTAAAGCCACATCTCACACCTTTCCCATTCTATAAGAATTCCCAGGGCCAAAACCTATGGAATTCTCATTACCCTGACCTGTGGAATTCACAAGAGAATGAACAACTAACATAAACTGACCACCTGTTCACTTTGTTCTTCTAAGACTCTGGTACTGATCATCTCTTCTGGCTTGACTCCCAGCTTTTAAGATTCCAGCCTCACATGCCTCCAGAATCCCAAGAATTCCAGGCTGAAGTCTCAGTGTGAGTTTTGTGGCTGTTTTATGTTTTCCAGAGATCACAGCGCAGACCGAGTCGTGTGAGATCCGGCAGGACTGGAAGCCTTCGTTCCTCAGCAATGAGGAATTCACCCAGTTAATGTTGGAGGTAAAACACTCCTTATATGTCCAGTGTTTAATGGGAATACCAACAAGAAGTCTTATAGAGGTTCTAGAGGTTCTATGAAAGGTTATATTCCATTGGAATAATACACACTATAACAGCTGTGTTCCTACTCCATGGTGATATCCAGCTAATATGTATCTCAAGCTACATCATGTGGTAACAGACCAGGCAGCTAGTCAGGATTTCTTTGTCGTCTCTTTGTCATCTACATAAAGTTTGTAGGAGTAATAAACTGATAATACAGGCGTTCATACAAGCCGCTTCAAAAAGATGAATCCGATTTCAAAGCGACCTATTTTTTCAACTGTGAGGAGCCGAGGAACCAATCACAATCCAACTGTAAGAGGGGGTCATAGAGTTTCTGACTGGCTCCCTTCAGTCTGAGAGGAGCTGAGACCCCTGAGCAGAACGTTCTGCGTTCTCCACGTCAATCAGAGTGAATCCGTCAGAACTGAGCAGCGGGATTTTCATCAGCAGTGAAGCTCCAGCAGCTCAGAGCGTTCGGCGCTGGTTCCACAGCACTGGATGATCTCCGAAATCCCACTGAAAGAGCCGTGAGAGCAGCGACGCCCGACACGCTCAGTCCAGTCTGGGATGAGTCTGACTGTGGTGTTGATGTCGTCCGTCCAGCTGGAGGAGGTTCAGACTGAGACCTTGTAGAACTACATAATAAACTTTATGCTCATTTAAACCGTTTACAGCTCACTGCACTGATCTGTGATGATTTACAGGAGAAATAAATAATTTTGAAAACCGATGAATCTTTTTGAATCAGCCTGTATGACGTAAAAACACAGAAAACAGCGACCAAAATGTTTTTTCAGGATTTTGGTGTTTTTCTTGAAATGTGCGGTAAGATATGAGCAAACGTTTCATCCCATAGACCTGCACTTAGCTTTGTTTTTAAAATGGCCTTGTGTGAATCTGTAATATCCGCCTGCAGAGCCAGTTTCACGCCAGTAGATCCAACCCAGTAGCATTCAGCACATGTTCCAACACTTGTTTTGGTTTTCTTGGCAAGTTTTAGTCGAATCAAAATTTCCAGTTAAATAAAAGTTTCCAATAAATCTGGGATAAGTTTGCGTTTGGGTGACATCATGTTTTAAGTTTTAGGCTCAAACAAACTTTGCTTTGAACGCATATTTGAGATTCACATATAGAGATTCACGAATTCTGAGATTATTTAACTTATTTGCGTACGTTTTGTTCTTGTTTTGAGTGATTTTTTCTCAAAAAAGTGTCTCATTCTGTTGGCAGACCACCTTGTTTTGAGCATTATTTTTCAAAATAAGCTAAATGATCAGCATCAAAGCAGATCTGACAGTGAAATAAGGCGCTTTAATAAGATAAAGTTGCTTAAAATAAGTACAACCTATACAGAAATAAGTTGAATGTACGTCTTAAAATAGTCTCAGAATAAGAAAAATTCCATGTATTGGTTAGAATTAGGGCGTTTTCACTTGGTGAGATGCAATGTAATTTTGGACTGATAAGAAAGGATAAAGGACAAAACTAGCTTGCAAAGTCATGTTAATAAAGTGTTAATGACCAGAATGATTACCATGAAATAAAAGTCTAGAAACAAGATAAATAGTCTGATAATATTGTCATAACGATCTTATAATGGGAGATCTGCGATATATTGATTAGATTCGCTCTTCACAAATACATTTAGCATTTTTGCTAAAATGGAAGCCGATATTTTACCCTCAAACACAAATAAATACATAAATAAATCAAATAATAATAATAATAAAATACATAAAAACACAAAAAAAGGTCATCACAGTGAGTTTATATATATTACTATAAAAAATCAACCACTATAACTGCCAGTACGTCCTTCGGGAATGCTGTGGTCCGTGATTATTCCTACACATTCCTTAATTCAGGAGTGGATCGGCTGCTTTCTGTCAGAGCCAGAGGCCAAAGAGAAGGAAACGTGTTGCATACGTTGCTGCTTTATTGCAGAGGGATCAAAGCAGAGGAAACACTGTGGATCAGTGAGTCAGCGCTACGGCGGAAAGGCCGGAAGTGTTGAGCTGCTGGAGTTATTCCTCCGCCGCGCAGTGAGGCGCGAGGGAAGTGATAGTTAAACTTTAAACGCAGCGATTCTGAGCCAGTGCCAACGGTTTTAAGGCGAGGGAAATAATCCACAGCTATTAACGCTTCCTTACTCGGACAGCTCCACACAGCCGAGACGTGAGCACAGCCGGTGGACGTAATGCAGGTGTTTTTATCTGAGTGTTAAATAACATTTTGCTGTAACCTGAGCTGGACATCGTTTATACTCCAAATCACCTTCATCTTGAAATGTTCCGTAATGAATACTCCAAATATTCAGAAATAGAATAAATAAAGGAATAAATATAGAAATAGGATACTTTACATAATACCTTGCACATTATGCTGCATTGCATGCTGGGGATTGTAGTGCTACGGGCCGAAACTGGCCCCCGGGCTTGTGTGCTTGTGACACATCAGTTCTAAGGAGACCCTCGCAGTCTAGGACCTTGTTTTGAACTCAAGCATAGAGGAACCGTACAGAGAGCCCAGTTTTAGCGATTAGCTTAGTCCTGACGTGGGTTCAAAAAGGTTCTATACTGAATCATCTACAGTACATTCTCCATCAATCTGAAGAACCTTGTAATACTACAAAGGGTTCTTTAAGTGTTCATGATTCTATACAGAACCATTTTTTTTACTAAAGAACCCTTGAAGAACCATCATTTTAAGTGTGTAATTAGATGATATGTATAATATTAATTCTAATAGTAAAGCAATAGAAATTGTACTGTTGCAATTGTATTGTCACAAGCCAAGGGACCCTTTTTTGGTACTATGTAGAACCGTTTTCTCACAAGACGGTCAGCGTTTGGTCATTTGAATGAACCCATTCAGTTCCTCCGATTGCAGCATCTCCTCAGGTAAAACCAGCCCACCAACTTCTCTAATTACCGGATCAAAAGCCTTTGAATGTTAAATCAACTCGTTTTCAGCATCAGAGAAGAAAACCGTGCCGAGATTCCGTCCCTGTTCCGTGAAGCGGAATCAGGGTTCTAGTGAATGTGAATTGGTTTGTGTTTTGCAGCCAGAGACGACTTTGAAGCCTCCACTGTGGTTCAAACAGCAGACGCAGGATTAATCATTGAGTCAGTGCTGAGGTTTGGCCTCTGCACGCCGAGCAGCCGAAACTGGCCCACGCGCCCCTGATGTGGTTTATACTGCGTTCGCGGTGCAAAACGAAGCTCGTCTGTGATGACAGGAACGACAGCGAGGCTAATTTAGATGACTGGCATACCTTCCTAGCGCCACGCCAACGAGCTGCCTTTATAAGACCATTTCGTGTCAATTACAGGATGGAAAATGCCACATTTTCAAAAGGTGCAAATTGTCGCCATCAGAACAAAAAGCCTCATCTTCAAACAGATAAAAGATTTGGAATCAATGAATTTATAATGGTTGTTCATTTATATGCAATAATAACTTCTACAGTGCGTCACGCTCCCTGGTTCTCATTCGGACTCTCATACCATCAAGGACTCCACTTCCCAGAATCCTTCTGTCTGTCACAAGACTCTACCAGCCAATCACAAACCAGCAGATCACAGTCACCTGAATACTAATCACCACCACCTGTTTTGCTCTGTATATATACCAGTATTTCCCAGTATATATACCCGAATACCAAGCCGTTTGTTTCTCCGATTGTAATTCCATGTATGACCTCACGTTTTTCCCCGTTTATGATTCTCACTCCTGGCTTTGTTTGTTGTTTTTTTTCGTGTTACGCCCCTCACCTGTTTTTTCGACTCCGCTTTCGTCCATGCCTGTGTATTTTGTCTGGCTATTCTGGGTATTGACCTGGTCTGGTGTCAACCCTGTTTATCTCCGTTTGAATAAATCTGCCGGGTTCATTTTTATCCGCGAGTGTCTGATCTGCAAACCCAGCGTTACACAGTGTGGATTTTAATATTCCAAACTTCAAAAATGGATGTTTAGTTTTACTCAGTTTCTCAGGAAGTTGTTAAATGGTAAATAATACACTCTAATCATCTGTTAAGGGTCATTTTTTGGCAAGTTATCAGCCAAAAGATTTGGTCTCCACTTTTGAAATTCTACAAATTTTTGATATTCATTAATTAGAAAAGCTTTCTCAGTCATTTTATCATCTACTGCAGCTCTGTTTGTCATTTTGGCCCCGACTAACATTTGCAGCTTCATGCTTGTTATTTGAAAGCTGCACCAAATAGATTTTTGTAACGAGGAGCGATGAGGCGGACGCATACGCGGAGATAAGCGAGATTTATTAGGGGCAAATCCAGGGTCATGGTCAAGACAGTCCAGGGTCAAAGAGCCAACACGGAGAAAACGGGGTTCAGACATGACAGGCCAGAATACAATCAACCACACAGGGATTCAAATGAAGCCAACAAACAGAACGATACATCAAACAAAGACCGGCAAACACACGAGGCAAACACAGGGCTTAAATACACAGGGATAACGAGGGTCAGGTGAAAACAATCAGGGGCGGAGTCACCAAACAGGGGGCAGGACTAAAACCAAAACAAACGCACACGGAAGACCAAAACAAAGGAGCACATGGAAGAGTGGGAGGAGCCAACCGTGACAATTTTATCTGACTAAAAACAGTAATTCTCAACTTTTGAACGTTAGTGTTAATAATAGTAGCTGTATTTTATTCTCAGTCATTTTGGAAAATTTCTGTTGGTCAATTCATCTTGAAATGTTCACACTGTGTAAAGGGAAGCTGTTGTTTTCCACTAGTTTTCCAATGATTATGAGGTTTTGATAGGAAAACCATGATATTTTTAACTGATATACTTCTTGATATTCATAAATTTAATGTGTAATGTGTATTTATTTTGTGTACAGGCTCTGGACGGTTTCCTCATTGCACTCACCACAGACGGAAACATCATCTATGTATCCGACAGCATCTCTTCTTTGATTGGCCATTTACCAGTAAGTGAAGGATTCATCACCATATTGTGCTTTTCAGCTTACAGTTACATGTAGCAGAGCAGGTTGTGTGCAGTCATATTTGCAGTCATATTGGTATAAATTGAGTTTTTTACCTTGATCGTGGCTCAGCCAATCAGATTTTACGACTGAAAATATCCATTTTCTAAATACGTTTAGGCTGCGTCTACACAGCAGGTGAAGAGGCCCGAATCAGATTTTCTCACCAGATCTTTTTAGTTTGGCCATTCAGATTATCTTTTAAATGTGATCGGTATGTGTCATCAGTCTGAACAGATCAGCTCCCAAACCGACTTCCATGCGCAAAAGAACAGAGCTTCACGCGGCTCATCCAGAGGTAAACAATCACGACTGCCAACAAACGCCAGTCGCCTTTGGCAGCATGGCAGGAGCGATTATGCAGTTGACAGCTGGATTCATCACCCACAGTGTGTTCGAGTTTGCCGTAAAAAGGGCCCAGTGTTTGGCCACGGCCACTTCTTTGGTTCATGCCTTCAGGTTCTTTAAACGCTTCAGGCTCTTCTGTCTGCGATCGGCTGTTTCGTACTAAACCATTTCAAACACGGAGCCTAAATGTTTATGAGTCTCAGCAGCACGAAATAACGACGAATGTCGAGTTGGACTGACGTAAAAGTCGCATGAATTCTGATCTGGCTGTTTGGACTGAGTCACATTGGGACATGTGGATCGGATTTCAGTACCACATATGAAAGTGTCTCAAATCGGATTTGAAAATGTCAGATTTAGTGTGTTTATCTGTTCACACTGACACGCAGACACACATCTGTGTCACATTTGAGGAAAAAAATCAGTGGCCCAAAAAACAAAAAAATAAGTGGCCCAAATCCGATCTTTTCACTTCCGATTTGAGACGCTTATATGTGGTACTGAAATTCATGCTTTTACCTCATCCCAACTCTACATTCATCATCATTTCACCCTGCTGAGACTCATGAACATTTAGGCTGATGTTACTGAAGAGACTCATCCACAACCCTCCCTGTTCATGGAGCTGATCCTCCGGGAGTGACTGACGTTCGTTGGCAGTCGTGATTGTTACCTTTGGATGAGCCGCCTGAAGCAACTTGAAGCTGTTCTTTTGTGTGTGTGGGTTGGTTTAGAAGCTCATCTGTGAAAATCCAAACAGATTTGGGCCACTTTTACCTGCTGTGTTTGAGCAGTAGAGCCTGTATTACAGGAAAATCTCAACTCTGAAATCTGATCTGTTTAGTCACAATAACAACTTCAGTATGGACTGAATTCAGTACAGTATCTATTATAGAACAACAGCTCCTACCTTCGTTATCTCATCATTAACTCCTCCTAAACCTCCTAAATCCTGTCCTAACTTCAGGATGAACCCCAGCAGGGTCCTGACTTCTGTTTAAGGCCCGTTTCTCTGGTTCTGAGGCGGCTGAGTCAGGCAGCGTAGTTCACTACCAGCATAATGAGCTCCATTTATTTCTACTGTAAAACGCGGCTTTCACTGGGAGATGTTTTTCTTTTCTAACTCTGCGTTTTAAACATCTCAGACGCTGCCGACTCGAACTCCACCGCCCCTCTGATCACCTTCCTGTGTTAATGTAGATGATGGAATATTACAGTGATGGAGGTGAATAAAGAGGAGGCGGAGCTGAACGTGTGTCTGTTTATTAGGAGGAGGAACGTTAGCGCGCTCGGCTAAAGTGTTTGGGAAATGGAGACTGAAACTGGGGAGCGGGTGCTCTGATAAACAGCAGGGGGCGCTCTGATGAACAGCAGGGGGCGCTCTCACAGTATTCACTACTTCCCTTTTTTACATCAGTAACGGCAGCTACCGTTAGCCAACTTGATTAATGATGTGTTGACGTTTCAGCTGTGTGTGTGTGTGTGTGTGTGTGTGTGTGTGTGTGTGTGTGTGTGTGTGTGTGTGGTCGGTTTCGAAACAGACATGACAGTTGATTGTGGACTTTCATCGAGTAAGATTTCCTAACTGGAGATAAGATGCTGTAAGATAAGATTCCTAAATCTTATGTATTGTGAATTTGGGATAAATCTTCGTTTCTCTAATTCGGCAAATATCACTCAGCGTCTTTAACAGACTCACTGCTGTTTAGGCATTTTGTTAATGTTGCTGCAGTTTGTGGAGATTGACTCAGGTTTCGAGCCTTTTGCCCAGTTTAAGTGATGACTCAGAGATAAATGATGGTGATTGGCTAAATTTAGGCAAAGCAGCCCACACGCACCATATTTTCTGGGGGAGTCGGTTGAAGCGGAGACCCCTGGAGATTCAGCATGTTTTTTTTTTCCTATAATCCATTGTTGATGTTTCATAAGTGGTTTAGTTGTTCATGCAGTATTTATTAAACACAGTATGGAGAGAATGTGCCTTTGAATAAAACATAACAGCTCAATATTTTTTATAGAATTAAACCTGTGATCTAAATAATTTTTTTTAATTCTACACAATTTAATCAGATGATTATGAGATGATTAAGATGTAAACAGAGTGGATCAGAGAGGTTTGGTGTGAAACACTCTGTTCTAAAGAAACTTAATGAGTCAGAACTCTTCACAGTGGTGGTGATAGGAACCGGTGCTGGAGCCTATCCCAGCGGTCATCGGGCGCTGGGCAGGATACACCCTGGACAGGTCGCCAGTCCGTCGCAGGGCAGACAGAAAGACAGACACATTCACTCAGACACTCACACCTAGGGGCAATTTAGCATGTCCAATTGGCCTGACTGCATGTCTTTGGACTGTGGGAGGAAACCGGAGAACCCGGAGGAAACCCACACAGACACGGGGAGAACAAGCAGACTCCACACAGAGAGGACCCTGGTCACCCGGTCGGGGAATCAAACCCAGGCCCTCCTTGCTGTGAGACGACAGCGCCACCCACCACACTGCCAAAATAATCCCCAACGAAAACGTATTTTTTTTACAATTATCACTATTTTACTGTCTTCGATGTTACATATAGGCACTCAGAAGACCACCACTATATAAAGACATCATAGTCTGTGAGTTTGAATGACTCTGTTTATATCTTAAGCACTGAAATATTTAGAAATTTTGAAAAGTTGGTGGAATTCCCCTTTAAATGCTGGTCATTTAACTTGATAAGCCAGTCCATCGCGGTCGTGGGCGCATGAATCCACTCTTCTGTTTAATAAAGCAGACACATAAGACGGACCCGAGTATCCCGTCACATGCTGTGGCGCTAATGTGATTAGGCTCTGTGTTACATGTGCTGTGCGCGCTGCGGTTTGGTGTCGCATGAGGGACGAGGACAGTTACATCACCGTGTTACACCCTGCTGTGGCGGTTAACTGGATTAACACCAGCAGGATTTACAGCACTCTCTTCTGCAGGTCTCTTCAGACGGAAGACTTCATTTCCCAAAATGCTTTGAACTGCTGGAGCTCCTGACTTTTGCAGAAAACAGAACAAAACAAAAGGGTTAAATTAATTGGACAGAATATCGTCCGGTCCTCTCCGTGGTATCTAACCGAGCTCTCCCATTGATTAGGACTTCAGTAGCTGGACTGAAGGCCTGACAGTCCAGATTAACAACCAGCATAATTAGGAACTGACAGAGAAATCAACCAGTCATGTTTTGTGTGCCAAAAAAAGGCGCGCTAGGCCTTCTGGAAGTTCTAGGTAAATCACTGACTGTGTATACAAGCCCTCTAACCAGCTTTCAGCCTGTTGTCCATTCTGGACAGCAGCAGCAGATGAGCTATCATCTCTGACTTTACATCTACAAGGTAGGAGTGTCTAATAGAGTGGACAGTGAGTGTACACTGTTTAAAAACTCCAAAGAAGACCAAAGAAGTTCACGTGTTCAGCGTCAAATCCAGAGGTTGGCTTACAAAAAATAGACGCATGAGTGCTGCTAGAATTGCTGCAGAGGTTGAAGAAGTAGAAGGTCAGCCTGTCAGTGCTCAGACCATACGCTGCACAGTGCATCAACTCGGTCTGCATGGCCGTCGTCCCAGAAGAAAGCCTCTTCTGAAGCTGACGAACAAGAAAGCCAAAAACAGTTTGTTGAAGACAAGCAGTCCAAGAACATGGATTACTGGAACCGTGTCCTGTGGTCTGATGAGAACAAGACAAACTTGTTTGGCTCAGATGGTGTCCAGCATGTGTGGTGGCGCCCTGGTGAGGAGCACCAAGACAACTGTCTCTTGCCTACAGTCAAGCATGGTGGTGGTAGCATCATGGTCTGGAGCTGCATGAGTGCTGCCGGCACTGGGGAGCTGCAGTTCATTGAGGGAAACATTAAGTCCAACATGTACTGTGACCTTCTGAAGCAGAGCGTGATCCCCTCCCTTCGGAAACGGAGCTGCACGGCAGTTTTCCAACTCGATAACGACCCCAAACACACCTCCAAGATGACAGCTGCTTTGTTGAAGGTAAAGGTGATGGACTGGCCAAGTACGTCTCCAGACCTAAACCCAATGGAGCACCTGTGGGGCCTCCTCAAGTGGAAGGAGGAGGAGCACAAGGTGTCTAACATCCACCAGCTCCGTGACGTCATCATGGAGGAGTGGGAGAGGATTCCAGTAGCAGCCTGTGCAGCTCTGGTGAATTCCAGGCCCACGAGTGTTCAGGCAGTGCTAGATAATAATGGTGGTCACACAAAATATTGACACTGACCACAATCTGGACACATTCACTGTGAGGTGGATGTCTGTGTGTTGATCTTTTCAGAGGACAGTGAATCTGCACTGCTGTACAAGCTGCACACTGACCCCTTTAACTTATATCAGAGTTTCAGTTCTACAGTGACGTCCCATCAAAAGACAGAATATCTGCAGAAATGTGAGGGGTGAACTCACTTTTGTGAGATACTCTGTATGTTTGTGTGTGAAAGAAAGAAAACCTCTGTTCTCATTATAATACACCCAGTACAGCCCGTCATGTTGGTCACCACAGCCGGTGACACTGTGTTTGTTGCTGGTGTGTTTCAGTCAGACATGGTGGACCAAAACATCCTGAACTTCCTGCCCGAGCGTGAGCATGCGGAGGTCTACAAACTGCTGTCCTCACACCTGCTGATGAGTGACCCCATCACCACCGACTACCTGGAGAACAGTGAGTGAACACACACACACACACACACACACACACTGGCTAATAAGAAATAAAAACATATGAACTCTTTTTCTTTCTCATTTCAGTAGTAAGTCACAGTAATTATGTTTATTATTTTATTTTTAATGTATTTAGTTTATTTTTATTTATTTCATTAAAGTCTTTGAAGCCTTTTCAGTGGAACGTTTTGTTTTCTGTAGGCTGAACTCGTATTGTGTACATTTCCTTGGTCTCTGTTTACAGTGAACTCTGCAGGAGGCTCTGCTTGAAATGACCTGTAAAGTAAACATTATTTCAAGTAAATCTCTAATTCAAACTGCTACCCTGATAGAAAGTTCCTCTGCCTTGGGGAAGGTTTCGCTGGCTGTTGCCGTGCCAATGCTGCGAGAATCTGTCATCTGACCTTTGGACTGTTTGATGTCTGTTTTTTTTTCCAGTTATAGGGGACGTCCCAATGAATAACTCATCAAAGTCCTCCTCTGACCCAGTGCACCACCCCATCCACCCCCCACCCCCCCTATCAAACAGACGCTTACATATTTTGGGGAAGATATATAACAGTGATGTTTTGGACCAAGTGTGTTTAGCTTCTTCTGATTGGTTCAACTTTTCTACAGGATGTTCACCAACTCTTTTATTAGGTTAAAACTACCCACTTAAAAATACAGTTAAAACTGCAGTTCTTGCAGCTTGGGAGTTTTGGGTCATGGGCTTTGGGGCATATTGCACTCTGATTGGTGGGCTGCAGTGGGGAGTAGATATGATACTACACTCTGGTTGGCTGTCTGCAGAGGGCCATAGACCATAGTACACTCTGGTTGGCTGGCTGCAGAGGGCTGTAGTCTATACTACACTCTGGTTGGCTGTCTGCAGAGGGCCATAGACCATAGTACACTCTGGTTGGCTGGCTGCAGAGGGCCATAGACCATAGTACACTCTGGTTGGCTGTCTGCAGTGGGGAGTAGATGATTCTACACTCTGGTTGGCTGGCTGCAGAGGGCTGTAGTCTATACTACACTCTGGTTGGCTGGCTGCAGAGGGCTGTAGTCTATACTACACTCTGGTTGGCTGTCTGCAGTGGGCTGTAGTCTATACTACACTCTGGTTGGCTGGCTGCAGAGGGCTGTAGTCTATACTACACTCTGGTTGGCTGTCTGCAGTGGGCTGTAGTCTATACTACACTCTGGTTGGCTAGCTGCAGAGGGCTGTAGTCTATACTACACTCTGGTTGGCTGGCTGCAGAGGGGAGTGGATGATACTATGCTCTGGTTGGCTGTCTGCAGTGATCTGTAGATCATACTACACTCTGGTTGGCTAGCTGCAGAGGGCTGTAGTCTATACTACACTCTGGTTGGCTAGCTGCAGAGGGCTGTAGTCTATACTACACTCTGGTTGGCTAGCTGCAGAGGGCTGTAGTCTATACTACACTCTGGTTGGCTGGCTGCAGAGGGCTGTAGTCTATACTACACTCTGGTTGGCTGGCTGCAGTGCGGAGTGGATGATACTATGCTCTGGTTGGCTGGCTGCAGCGGGCTGTAGATCATATTGCACCCTGATTGCCGCAGGTAATACTGCACTTTAATTGGCTGGCTGCAGTGGGTGGCAGGTCTTACTGTACTGTAATTGGCTGGCTGCTGTGTTCTACTGTGATTAGCTTCAGGGTTAATTATACAGCACTACATGTCTGACACAGTAACACAGTAATGCTGCTAATCTGAGTTACACTCCTGTGGTAATCCCTCACCCTGTGACCCTAATCCGAGAGAGAGAGAGAGAGAGAGAGAGAGAGAGAGAGAGAGAGAGAGAGAGAGAGAGAGAGAGAGAGAGAGAGAGAGAGAGAGAGAGAGAGACAGAGAGAGAGAGAGAGAGAGAGAGAGAGAGAGAGAGAGAGAGAGAGAGAGATGGAGAGCATCTGCATGAAACCCCGGAGGTGGAGAGTCGTGGGGATACGGAGCCCTTAAATAAGAGTTATGTAGTTTGTAAATATACCAAACGTACCGCTCAGTCTCTGCTCAGTGCAGCTCGTATAGAGAAACTAAGCTACAAAATCACCTCATTTTGCATGTCCTGTTTCTGTGATGTCACAAAAACAGCACTTTTACATCAGTTCAGCCAACTTTAGCGTTCCACATTCGCGCTGATGGAGTGTTTCATCTCAGAAGGACAGCCAATCAGAGCAGAGCTCATTTACATTTCCAGTCTTAAGCACACAGTAAATCAGTCGGTTTAATGGATGAAGAGGTTTTGATGTTTGAAAATTGTCATAGAAAAATAAATCATGACTGCTTTTGATACATAAAAGCACAGAAATGATAAAATTGGACATGACAAATGCAGGATGGAGGACGTTAACCATAATGACATATTTACAGTATTAATGACATTAATTAATGATATTTATAACATGTTTACATTCTGTTTGATTAATTAATGATATTTATAACATGTTTACATTCTGTTTGATTAATTAATGATATTTATAACACGTTTATGTTCTGTTTGATTAATTAATGATATTTATAACACGTTTATGTTCTGTTTGATTAATTAATGATATTTATAACACGTTTATGTTCTGTTTGATTAATTATTGATATTTATAACACGTTTATGTTCTGTTTGATTAATTAATGATATTTATGACACGTTTATGTTCTGTTTGATTAATTAATGATATTTATAACACGTTTATGTTCTGTTTGATTAATTAATGATATTTATGACACGTTTATGTTCTGTTTGATTAATTAATGATATTTATAACACGTTTATATTCTGTTTGATTAATTAATGATATTTATAACACGTTTATATTCTGTTTGAGCAAATAATCTGTGTTTAATTAAGCTTTTCTCCTCTTTCCCTCCTCTCTCTTGTTCACCCTCTCCATCTTTCTCTTCCTCTCTTTCTCTCTCTCTCCTCCTCTCTTTCTCTCTCTTCCTCTCTTTCTCCATCTCTCCTCCTCTTTTTCTCCCTCTCCCCCTCTCTTTCTCCCTCTTTGTCTCTCTTTCGTTCTCTCTTTCTCCTCTCCCCCTTTCTCCCTTTTCCCCCTCTCTCTCCCTCTCCCCCTTTCTTTCTCTTTCTGTCTCTCTCTCTCTCTCTCTCTCTCTCTCTCCCTTTCTTTCTGTCTCTCTCTCTCCCTTTCTCTCTCTCGCTCTCTTTCTCTCTGTCTCTCTCTGTCTCCCTCTTTCTTTCTGTCTCTCTCTCCCTTTCTTTCTGTCTCTCTCTCTCTCTCCCTTTCTTTCTGTCTCTCTCTCTCTCTCCCTTTCTTTCTGTCTCTCTCTCTCCCTTTCTCTCTCTCTCTCTCTCTCTCTCTCTCTCTCTCTCTCTCTCTCGCTCTCTTTCTCTCTGTCTCCCTCTGTCTCTCTCTGTCTCTCTCTCTCTCCCTTTCTTTCTGTCTCTCTCTCTCTCTCTCTCTCTCTCTCTCTCTCTCTCTCTCTCTCTCTCTCTCTCTCTCTCTCTCGCTCTCTTTCTCTCTGTCTCCCTCTGTCTCTCTCTCTCTCTCTCTCTCTCTCTCTCTCTCTCTCTCTCTCTCTCTCTCTCTCTCTCTCTCTCTCTCTCTCTCTCTCTCTCTCTCTCTCTCTCTCAGGTGAGACTCATGTGGAGTTTTGTTGTCACTTGATGAGGGGAAACATCGATCCGAAGGAGCCGCCCACCTATGAGTATGTCAAATTCGTCGGAGATTTCAAGTTTCATAACAGCGGTGTGTATTCTGCTTTATTAATATTAATATTATTATTATTATTATGCTCTTATCTCCTGTTTGTTCCACTCCTGTCCTGCAGAGAGACAGACTGCCCTAGAGGTGGACGACCTGCAAGGCGTTTTGTTCTGTGGTCATTTTGTAAACCTTTTGTTCAGATCTGATCAAGAGTTGGTCCGTAGGTGCGTTTTCTCGTTAAGAGAACATGTTTGGCCCTAAGAGACTAGAGTACGATGTGAAAAGTAAACACAGAAATTCTGATCCGTTTCCAATAACACCGGCTTTAATAAATCAGTCCTGTCACATTTACCGTCGCATGCAAAAGTCAGGGCAGCCTCGGGCAAATGAGATGCCTTAATGATTTGAAGTGAAAGTAAGTGAACTCATCCTGCAGAGTTACGGTTTATTTACAGATTGTACCATATTGGAAAAAATAATGAAGTATAAAATTTGGGGAACAGAATAGTATAAAAATAGAAGATTTAATAGAGACTAAATGTGACTTATTTTCATTTAGAAAATCGACAAAATGTGGAATCTAATTAGGAGCAGCATATGTTTGTATGTGACTGTCACACAGGGTGATTCAAAAAGATTCATCTGATTTCAAAGCGCCGTAATTTTACAACCGTGAGGCGCTGAAGGAACCAATCACAATCCACTTGAAAGAGGCGGTCATGGAGTTTCTGACTGTCAGTATGGCAGTGAACCTCCAACAGCTCAGTGTTCCTCGTTGGTTCCACAGCACTGGATTACATAATAAAGTTCATAATAAACTTTTTGAATCAGCCTGTTTTCTACTCCAGAAGATAAAATAAGTGCGTATTTTGAAGGAAACATGTCATTTGACTGTATAATTTGTGCTGTAAAACGCTGTAATGTTGCCGTAGAGACAGCAGCTTGCTCTCAGCTGGATTCCTGCTTTTCTTGTGTATTTTTGAGTTTCCCGCCTCATAAACAGAGGAGCCTCCTCAGCTGCTGTGGGCTGTAATTATAATCTGACAGGTTCTGCGCTGTTTTTATGAGTCTCTGTGCTTTTTGACAGTCTGTTTGTATGTTATGGTGTGTGTTTGTGTGTGACTGCTTGTGTGCCTAAATAATTGACTCATACACACCACTCTGACTCTGTGTGGGTGGGTGGGGGTGTTTGGGTGGGTGGGTGGAAGATAAAGGCTGTGCACTGTGTAACTACACCTGTCACAGATATTCTACAGTCATAATGATCTGCCTGCTGTCACTTACATGCTTTTACACTGTGTGATCAGACAGGGTTACAACAGGAAGCGCAGGGATTATTTACAGACCTGTGTGTGTGTGTGTGTGTGTGTGTGTGTGTGTGTGTGTGTGTGTGTGTGTGTGTGTGTGTGTGTGTGTGTCAGAAGAAGAATCAGAAGAAGTTTTATTGCCATTGTCAATGAACAGGATTCACAGACTAGGAATTTGCTTCGGCATGAAGGTGCAACATAAAAACAAGTAGTAATAGGCAAAGCAAAATTAAGACCACATAATAAATACTCTGTGTGTGTGTGTGTGTGTGTGTGTTTAAAGGCTTCATTATAAATCATTAATAAACTGTGTTACAGTGCCTACGTCGTCGTGTAACGGGTATGAGTTGGTGTTTCCGCGGACACTCCAGGCCTCTCTGGAGGAGCAGGTGTGTTTGGTGGCAACAGTCAGACTGGTCACTCCTCAATTTCTCAAGGTGAGAGAACACACACACACTCACTCACTCACTCACTCACACACACACACACACACACATGCACGCCAACACACACTTGTCTGATACAGCAGTGCTGCTGGAGTTTTTAAACACCTCAGTGTTGCTGCTGGACTGATAATAGTCCACCAACCAAAGATATCCAGCCAACAGCATCCTGTGGGCAGTGTCCTGTGGGCAGTGTCCTGTGGGCAGTGTCCTGTGGGCAGTGTCCTGTGGGCAGCGTCCTGTGGGCAGCGTCCTGTGGACAGCGTCCTGTGGACAGCGTCCTGCGACCACTGATGAAGGACCTGAGGATAACCAACACAAACTGTGCAGCAGCACATGAGCTGTCGTCTCTGACTTTACATCTACAAGGTGGACCGACGAGGTCGGAGTGTCTAATAGAGTGGACAGTGAGTGGACACAGTGTTTAAACACTCCAGCAGCACTGCTGTGTCTGATCCACTCAGACCAGCACAACACACACTAACACACCACCACCACGTCAGTGTTACTGCAGTGCTGAGAATGACCCACCACCCAAATAGTACCTGCTCTGTGAGGGTCCATGGGGGTCCTGACCACTGAAGATCAGGGTAACAGAGTATCAGAGAAACAGATGGACTACAGTCTGTAACTGTAGAACTACAGAGTGCAGCCATACGGTCAGTGGAGCTGATAAAGTGGACAGTGAGGGTAGAAACTAGGAGGTTGTCATGATGTTACGCCTCATCGGTGTATATATAAATACATTTATATTGTACATGTAGTAATAATGTGATGAATATGCAACGTGAGAATCTGTATGTAAAGTGTGGATGTGTGTGTGTGTGTGTGTGTGTGTGTGTGTGTGTTACCAGGATTTGTGTAACGTTGAAGATCCATGTGATGAATTCACGTCGAGACACAGTTTGGAGTGGAAGTTCCTTTTCTTAGACCACAGGTGAGTCAACTGATTCACTGTTCACTCAAACGACTCCTGACTCACTTCAATGACTCAATTCTATTTCTGAATCTTCATGCTTGTAATTACATCAGCAGCTTATACAAAGAACAGGTAACAAGGTCAAGGTGCTGTGTGGGTGGGTGTGTGTGTGTGTGGGTGTGAGTTTGTTAGAGTACACATTAGAGTGTAGTGACACTACAGAGGCGTCACTGATGACTGTCTATAGCAGATATAACATTATTTATAATGTTTTTTAATTTATGGAAAGTAATACATTTGTTCTAATGATGCTTATTTTATGAATTTATAAAGATTTAACAAAACTCTCTAAAACAATCTAAAGCTTTCGCAAATTAGGAAGGTAGTGAAAACTGAATAATGAAACGAATACCGGCAAAACAAATGAGTTCTCGGTTATTCGAATGATTGAGGCTCTACTGGATTATTTGTGTAATGGGCAGCGACTGCTCTGCCTCTGCTGTGTGGGAAATGCTGAGAGGAGGTTATGTAACTGTGTGTGAGGGGAGAGACTGGATGTCCTGTCCTCTACAGCGCTATTATTGGATATTCACACACGCCTACCAGACTCTCTCAGCCACACACACACACACACACACACACTGTGGGGTGCTTTACAGAATGGAATGAATGAAAGTTCACACAGGCTTATATCATCATCATAACCATCGTTATTAATTATAATCCTTCTCTAATATACATATTCACTCAAACACGTACAGTCAAAAGTTTGGGCACTCTGTTTAGTACATTACACGCTTTCTGAGTGAACACATTGCCTGTGCATAACTCATGGTACGTTATATTATGAGCTTTACATTTTCGATATGTTAAACTTTAAAAATGAAGAAAAATGGTTGTCTGTTTGATTGGGGTGCTTAAACTTTTGCACGCGGCTGGATGGTGAATATGTATGATTCCCAGGTTGTACGTGTGTGTATTAGAGGGCAATTCCACTAAGTTTTCCAAATTTCTGCATAATTCAAAGTGGGGTTTGGTGTGAAATGGGTCAGATGTCTTTACAGTGGTGGTGATGGGATCCAGGCGTCGCCATGACTACAACACAAATATAGACACTTTATTTACCGTCCAGAACCACCAGAGAACCTACACGGGTCCTCTGAGTGTTCATACAGTACTGGGCCACAGTCTGAGGCACCTGCGCTGTTTATCTGGGCAGTTACAGCATTTCTGCCAATAAAAAAACACTAGCTGGTTATTTTATGGAAGATGTTTGGTTCCTGACGTCTCGCTGCACTACAGATTAAACAGTGCTAAACCAGAGAGACTCAACACTTCACAACACCCTGCGTGTACCTCTCTGCCACCAACAGGTTTAAAGATGTTTTACACCAGAGTGTCCTCAGAACTGCCATTAAACAATGTCTTACACATCAGGCAGCGTTCTAGTAGCTTTCAGTGAGGTAATACACGATTTTCCCCTTTAATAGTTTTATATTAAGGAGTATAATCTAATCTATCCAAACTTTTGGGGTTTTGCAGACTGCTATGACCACCCCTCGTATATTTCCAGTGCAAGTTTTTCAGGAGACGTTTCTGAGAGGTCCGTCTAAGCACTGCTTGTCAGGCGTCTGATAGCTGATGTAACAGATCTGGCGGTGGGCAATTTCCTCCGAGTGCGTTCGGCTGTCCAATGACGTTGCGTGAGCTGCAGTTCGACAAGATGAGGTGACATTTCACAGGTCTCGGAGGAAGCCTGTGGCTTTCACCCTCTTAGCGCTGAAGGTATTGTGTGATTGCTAGCAGATGAAATTGGATATGACTACGTTGGGGGGGAAAATTAAAAAAACCTGTAGTTCAAAAAAGATGAATAAAAGCTATAGAGAAAATGTGGCTCCTAACAACCACCTGGAAGACCTAATAGACACCAAAACTGCCCCCATCAGATAAACAGCACTGAAAGCTTTCATGTTTGAGAGAGGAGAAGATCAAGCTCCACTCTCACTTCAGATCTGACACGTGTGGGTCATTTTCCGTTGAATGTGTTTCCTGCTTTTTTCCCCAAGGCTGGAAAATGAAGGTGATTCTGTAGATGGAATGTCTATGGAATATGGTCGATGTTTCTGATAAAGTGGCCAGTGAGTGTAGATACAGGGTAGATGTGGTATTTGAGTCTCACTGAACGCTGTACATGTGTACAGTACAGTATGTCTGTATTTGTGTGTATCAGGTCTGTGTAAGGTGTGTTTGTGTGTGTGTTTTAGAGCCTCTCCCATCATCGGTTACCTGCCATTTGAGGTGTTGGGGACGTCTGGATACGATTATTATCACGTGGACGATCTGGAGCTGATCGCTCAGTGCCACAAGCAATGTGAGTAGCATTATCTGATGTATAGTGATAAAACACTGTTACCTGTTACTGTAATGCTTTTCTGAATAGAACATTGGTGTCATCAGTCATTATGGTTTGTAGCTGTATTGTTGTCCAATTTGCATTATTCCTCTCTTTTATTTATATTTTTCTGCCGGAATTTTGCCACCTAGCTTGTCCTGCAGTTTTCGAGACATTAACACCGTTCCAACTCCTTCTCCGGTCCGATTGTGTGATCTGCATGATTTCCGTACAGCGGCAAAATTTTGTGGAATTTTTTTCCCCCATAGGAATGAATGGGGTGGAAAATTGCATGACAACGTACTGTACTTCTGCTTGACCTGATCTCAGGGCAGGCCCCTGAGTATGTTGTTCTGATCCACATTCATCCCTTTGTCGTTTTTCCATCCCTCGTTTCTTTTTCGTTTTCAATTCTTTTTCAATTTTCATTTTCCAACAAAGCCCTAATCTTTATTTTACCCAACTGCCACCAAACTACATGTACATCTCGCTCAGGGCTCAAGCTCTCAATCCACAGCCATACTGACCTGCACTCCTCTGTGTGTCTCTCTTTCATCCCTCGTTCCTCTCATAGACTCACATTCATTTTTAACAACACGTAGATACCACTTAGCAGCTCCCTATGAATGACTTAAGAAGCACGTCATTTACCATAGCAGCTGCCTAGCAACAATATAGCAGCCGCATGGGATAGCATAGCAACTGCCTAGCAACATCTTAGCACCCACCTGGGACACCATAACAAACACCTAGCAACACCATAGCAACCAGCTGGGATACCATAGCAACTACCTAGCAGTCCCCTGGCAAACCACCTGGGATACCATAGCAACTGCCTAGCAAAATCTTAGCAACCACCTGCTATACCATAACAACCACCAAGCAGTTCCCTAGCAACCACCTGGGATACCATAGCAACCGCCTAGCAACACCATAGCAACCACCTCACACACCATGGCAAAAACGGAGTGACACCTTAGTAACTACCTGTGATATCATAGCAGTCACCTAGCATCTCGTTAGTAACCACCTGGGACACCATAGCAACCGCCTAGCAACCTAGCAGGACGTGGAAACCATTTAAGCTGTGCGACTGTTTTGCGTTTCCTTCAGGAAATTCACTTTTCTAGTTCTGCGCTGCGTTCATCATGAAAGGAATGTTCCAGCATTTTAAACGTGGATGTGCTGCATTTGCTTTGTTTCTACAGCCAGTTATTCGGCAGATTTCCATCATTCGTATTAATAACAGACACCGAGGGCTGATGCCTCAGCTCTGTGTTATGTGTTTGGAGTCAGCTGTTCTTTTCTGTTTAGAATCAAAATGAGTGACCATATGAAACACAAGCTGTTGGAGATCATGTTATGATGATTACTCTCATGTAGAGTTATGATGTAATCTGTGAAAAAGATTTAGTAGCGACTCAGAAAGCCGTCTAAAGTGTCTCTTTGGATTCGGTGAATCCAGATTATGCCGTGAGCTCAGCACATCTACACTCTTAAAAATGATGAAACGCTTCACATCCTAACAATAGAACCTTTTTGCAAATGTGTTCTATATAGAACCATTGTCATTACTCGAACCCTTGAAGAACCGTTTTTTTGGGAGTGTGGGGTCTAAGCACTCACGCTGTTTTTGTTTGGGTGTAAAATCTGATCGGCTGAGCCGCTTTCGGAGCCGTCGAGCTGTTAATGGAATAATCTTTGACTGGCGTTGGCCGCCGCTGAGGCCGCATGTTACAGTGATTCTGTCACCCGTTTGACTGTCACAGCTGAAGCGAGTCGTGTCTGTTATGTTGTACCAGTGGTGCACATCAGGATCTGAGATATAGACGGTCATTTCATGTCGTCGGCGTGTTGAATGGTTTAGAAATGGACAGGCGTGATGATCTGAGCCGCTTTGACAAGACAGTAGATGACCAGCAGCACGTTAGGCACACTTAATCATGTTTTGGCTCATCGGTGTGTGTACTCCTTCTCTCTCTCTCTCTCTCTCTCTCTCTCTCTCTCTCTGTCTATCTGTCTCTCTCTCTCTCTCTCTCTCTCTCTCTCTCTCTCTCTCTCTCTATCTCTCTCTCTCTCTCTCTCTATCTCTCTCTCTCTCTATCTCTCTCTCTCTCTCTGTCTATCTGTCTCTCTCTCTCTCTCTCTCTCTCTCTCTCTCTCTCTGTCTCTCTCTCTCTCTCTCTCTCTCTGTCTATCTGTCTCTCTCTCTCTCTCTCTCTTTCTCTCTCTCTCTGTGTCTCTCTCTCTCTCTCTCTCTCTCTGTCTCTCTGTCTCTCTCTCTCTCTCTCTCTCTCTCTGTCTCTCTCTCTCTCTCTCTCTCTCTCTTTCTCTTTCTCTTTGTCTCTCTATCTTTGCTCTCTCTGTCTTTCCCCTCTCTCTTACACTCTCTCTCTCCCTCTCTCTCTCTCTCTCTCTCTCTCTCTCCCTATCTCTCTCTCTCTCTCTCTCTCTGTCTCTCTCTCTCTCCCTATCTCTCTCTCTCTCTCTCTCTCTCTCTCTCTCTCCCTCTCTCTCTCTCTCTCTCTCTGCCTCTTTGTCTTTCTCTCTCTCTGTCTCTCTCTCTCTTTTTCTCTGTGGTGCAATCATTTCAGTCAGAAATATGTCAGTCACTCTCTCTCTCTCTCTCTCTCTCTCTCTCTCTCTCTCTCTCTCTCTCTCTCTCTCTGTCTCTCTCTCTCTCTCTCTCTCTCTCTCTCTCTCTCTCTCTCTCTCTGTCTCTCTCTCTCTCTCTCTCTCTCTCTCTCTCTCTCTCTCTCTCTCTGTCTCTCTCTCTCTCTCTCTCTCTCTCTCTCTCTCTCTGTGTGTGCCTGTGCTCCACAGTGATGCAGTTTGGGAAGTCGTGCTATTATCGTTTTCTAAGTGAAGGCCAGGTCTCTCTCTCTCTCTCTCTCTCTCTGTCTCTGTCTCTCTCTCTCTCTCTCTCTCTCTCTCTCTCTCTGTCTCTGTCTCTCTCTCTCTCTCTCTCTCTCTCTCTCTCTCTCTCTCTCTCTCTCTCTCTGTCTCTCTCTCTCTCTCTCTCTCTCTCTCTCTGTCTCTCTCTCTCTCTCTCTCTCTCTCTGTCTCTCTCTCTGTGCCTCTCTCTCTCTCTCTCTGTCTCTCTCTCTCTGTGCCTCTCTCTCTCTCTCTCTGTCTCTCTCTCTCTGTGGTGCAGTCATTTCAGTCAGAAATAGGTCACTCTCTATCTCTCTCTCTCTCTCTCTCTCTCTCTCTCTCTGTCTCTCTCTCTCTCTCTCTCTCTCTCTCTCTCTCTCTCTCTCTCTGTCTCTCTCTCTCTCTCTCTCTCTCTCTCTCTCTCTCTCTCTCTCTCTCTCTCTCTCTCTCTCTCTCTGTGGTGCAGTCATTTCAGTCAGAAATAGGTCACTCACTCTCTCTCTCTCTCTGTCTGTGTGTGTGTGCCTGTGCTCCACAGTGATGCAGTGTGGGAAGGGGAAGTCGTGCTATTATCGTTTTCTAACTAAAGGCCAGCAGTGGATCTGGCTGCAGACACACTACTACATCACCTACCACCAGTGGAACTCCAAACCGGAGTTCATCGTCTGCACACACACCGTCGTCAGGTAAACACACACACACACACACAAAATAACCCTCCATTTCAGATTGAAGGGGCTTCATTCACATTAAATATGACTAACACACTGTTACCACAGCAGTGAACGGAGTAATAGTGCATACTTCTAAGTAGAGTCATACACAAAAGAGCTTGAACACCCAGTCAAATCACAGGCAACACATCGTCTGCAGAGAACTCTGTTGAAAATGACACTTCTCTGCCAGTTTTACTGCACAATTTCTGTTTATTTCCTGAGTTTGACGTGTTGAAAAAGATGCACAGGCCACAGTTTAAATAAAATTCAGAAAATAAACATTAAGTGTGCATTAAAATGTGCAAAACTCTTGTAATAGAATATATAATACATGCAGTTATACAAATAAATATGCAGTTTATTGCTGCAGGATATTTTTTAAAAGGAAAGTTTACAGTAGAAGCGAATGAGCGTTCCTAACTGCATTGCATATCAATATAGATTTTATTCCAAGTAATTTTGTGCAATTTCTGCCAGTCCAGTAATCTTTACAGTTTGAAGAACACCTGGAGTTTTCAAATGGTGCAAAATAAGAGCACAAAACTATGATTGAGACGGTTTTGATTTATTATGGCTCAGAAGAATCATTGCATGCAAAGGTCATTCACTCAGAACTAATTAATCACTTTTTCACAGCTCTGAGTCCATCTAGTGGTCAACTTGTGTCATCGCAGTTGAATTTAGAAACTTTTTTTTTCCTCATTTATTTCTCTCTTAATGTCTCTGTCTTTCTGTCTGTAGTTATGCTGAGGTCAGGGCGGAGAGGAGAAGAGAGTACGGCCTGGAGGAGAGCTCTTCTGATATGGCCACCACCTCAATAAAGGTACCGTGCACATAAATTCATGCGCTCACACACACTTTTATATAATAACACCTTAGTGAAGGTTACATTTGTTCATACTGCTGAAGCTTTTCAGCAAATTATATCATTAAACATACAAATACATGAAGATGAAATGATTTTAAAAGTGTTAAAAGACTGTGAATGGAACCGACATCTGGCCTGGACACACACACCAGAGACCGGTCAGCAGAGCTCTGAGACGTTTATTACAAGCTCAAAAATAGAGTTTAACCAGAAAAGGCTGTAGCCTGAAAACAGGTGCAAAACAAAACTACATCTCATTTGAGGCGGTAAGAGAAAAAACTAATCCACCTCTGGGTTCAGGGTTTTTGGTGGGCCGACGAGCCCGTGGCAGTCCAGTGGGCAAGAGCTCAGAGAGTGGAGGGTGAGTAGAGCCGGCTGGGAGCCTCTTATGGGCCTGAGTCTGTCAGTGAGCCTAGATGAAGAAGAGCGATCAGTGGAGGTCTTTTCTCGGGGAGAGCGTCCCCCCGACGGCTGCCCACGCGGCCCTTTTTATCTCTCTCTCGGCGTAGCAGCTCATGCCCTCATCGGTAGCCAGTGCCATTCCTCTGCACGCGCCGCGGGGCACTACAAAGGTGCTGATGTTTGTTTTGGTCCGTCTTTGCAGCACCTTGGCGACTGTGGTGGCACGGCCTCGATCTCCTCCGGTGGGCCTACAATACTTTTAAATAAATAAAACTCAGTAGGACACTAAAGTGGATCAGATGCTTTATGATGTGCCCTGATATCCGACTGAACCTCCTTCAGGATGTAATATCTTAGCCATATACTGTACTGCTAAAAAATCAGGCTCGATCCTTTATTCATTTCATTTCCATTGAAAACAGCTATTAAGTAAAAGTTACTCATTTTCAGAAGAAATTTCAGAGGAAATCAAAGGAAGGATGAAATCAAATGACGATAAGGACAGGAGTTTCCAAAACGTTCACAAATGATTAAAAGCTCCAGAGAAAATGTGGCTCCTAACAGCCACCTGGAAAACCTGGTCGCCCCCAAAACCACCCTATCAGATAAACAGCGCTGAAAGCTTTGATCTCTGAGAGAGAGGAGAACATCAAGCTGCTTCAGATCTGAAAACATCCACAGGGGTTTCTGTCCATCCTTCCACTGTGAGAAGACCACTCAGCGCTGTGGGTCTGAAAGGACGTGTAGCTGATCAAGAAGAACCACACCGAGAAAAGTAGACAGACACATCAAACAAAGAAGCTGGACAATGGACTGACCACCCCAGAGTCCAGACCTCAGCACCACTGAATGGGTTTGATTTCAGAAAATCATCAACCAGCTTCTCAGACTGAGCTTTGGAGGCGTGACTGCAGGTTCTTTGAGGAGCTGAAAGTGAGGCTCCTGAGAGGAACGGAAGCTGGAATGAAGGTGGAGACTTTTTTTCTGACCCTGAAAAAAGACGAATTAAAGAGACCCTTATTAGTCCCACAGCAGGGAAATTTTTACCTCTGCATTGAACCCATCCGTGCAGTGAAACGCCACATGCACACCTGTGAATGCATACACTAGGGGGCAGTGAACACACTTGCCCGGAGTAGTGGGCAACCCTATCCTCAGCCTGGGGAGCAGTTGGGGGTTAGGTGCCTTGCTCGAGGACACCTCAGTCATGTACTGTCAGTTTTGGGGTTCGAACCAGCAACTTTCCAGTTCCAAGGCTGGTTCCCTGACCTCGAGCTGGCGACCGCCCCAGTCAGTGGCGTAAATGAAAGGTGGCCTGTGAAGTTGTGTATGTGTGTTTTTCTGTTGGTTATGTTTCTCTGTGTGTTTGTAGGGTCAGGAGGTTTATCTGGACATGTGTGCTCCTATGGACGCATCACGGGACAGAATCAGTGGAGCTCAATCAGCCTCATCACACAGCTCCCGCAAATCATCCCACACCGCGCTGTCCGACTCAGCGTGTGAGTAACACACACACCGAAGCCTGCGCCGCTAAACGCTGTAGCACGGCTGAAGCTACTGTGAGATCTTTAGATGGTAAACTCACTCAGGGCTGTGTCTGTCTGTGACTCCACAGCGAACTCCTCCGTCCGGTATAAGGAGACCTGCACGTCGTCACGGCAGTCGGCGTCTATCGGTCCTGAGAGCTCCAGCAGGCTGTCGCACAGCGGCTCAAAGGTACAGTTTCAGCTCAGGCCCTCTCAGAAACAGAATCACCTCCGAACCAGAGAAACTGGGCAATATAAGATCGGTTGTGGTTTTATCAGTCAATAGTAAATGTATTTAATTTGCACTATAGAATAGAACAGTCTCTCTCTCTCTCTCTCTCTCTCTCTCTCTCTCTCTCTCTCTCTCTCTCTCTCTCTCTCTCTCTCTCTCTCTCTCTCCCTCTATGGTTCAGGGTCTGATTCAGAGACGAGCCTCCGAGCCCCTCCCCCAATCCCCGTCCTGCTCACAACCCTCAGTGATTGTTAGTCCCTCTCCCTTTCTCTCTGTTCCTCCCCTTCTCTCTCTCTCCCCTTCTCTCTGTTCCTCCCCTTCTCTCTCTCTCCCCTTCTCTCTGTTCCTCCCCTTCTCTCTCTCTCCCCTTCTCTCTGTTCCTCCCCTTCTCTCTCTCTCCCCTTCTCTCTGTTCCTCCCCTTCTCTCTCTCTCCCCTTCTCTCTGTTCCTCCCCTTCTCTCTCTCTCTCCCCTTCTCTCTCTCTCTCTCTCTCTCTCTCTCTCTCTCTCTCTCTCTCTCTCTCTCTCTCTCCCCTTCTCTCTGTTCCTCCCCTTTTCTCTCTCTCTCTCTGTCTCCCCTTTTCTCTCTCTCTCTCCCTTTCTCTCTGTTCTTTTCCCCCTCTCTCTGTGTATGTTTTAATCTCACAGTGAAACAGCTCAGCTGTATTAGTGTAACAGTGTAATCATTCACTGAGATGTGTGTCTGTGCGTGTGTGCCTGTGTGTGTGTGTGTGTGTGTGTGTCTGTGCGTGTGTGTGTGTGTGTCTGTGCGTGTGTGTGTGTGTGTGCGTGTGTGCCTGTGTGTGTGTGTGCCTGTGTGTGTGTGTGCCCGTGTGTGTGTGTTTGTGTGTGTGTGTCTGTGCGTGTGTGCCTGTGTGTGTGTGTGCCTGTGTGTGTGTGTGTCTGTGCGTGTGTGCCTGTGTGTGCCTGTGTGTGCCTGTGTGTGCCTGTGTGTGTGTGTGTGTGCCTGTGTGTGTGTGTGTGTGTGTCTGTGCGTGTGTGCCTGTGTGTGTGTGTGTGTGTGTCTGTGCATGTGTGCCTGTGTGTGTGTGTGTGTGTGTGTGTGTCTGTGTGTGTGTGTCTGTGCGTGTGTGCCTGTGTGTGTGTGTGTGTGTGTGTGTGTGTGTGTGTGTGTGTGTGTGTGTGCCTGCATGTGTGTGTGTGTGTGTGTCTGTGCGTGTGTGCCTGTGTGTGTGTGTGTGTGTGTGTGTGTGTGTGTGTGTGTGTCTGTGCGTGTGTGCCTATGTGTGTGTGTGTGTGTCTGTGCGTGTGTGCCTGTGTGTGTGTGTGTGTGTGTCTGTGCGTGTGTGCCTGTGTGTGTGTGTGTGCCTGCATGTGTGTGTGTAGTCGTCTGCGCAGCACCAGTCCGTGTGCGGAGGTTTCCAGCAGCCTCAGCTGGGAGTGATGCACCAGCTGAAGGAGCAGCTGGAGGAGAGAACCCGGATACTGCAGGCCGACATCAAGACTCAGCAGCAGGAGCTCCACGACATCAAAGAGAAACTACAGCTCGCCAACCTGCAGGTGATTTACATATTCCTGCTCCGCCCACAAACGCCTTCTTTCAGAGCCAGAGGCCACAACTACTCAGTCCCATTACACTTCTTCAAAACAACAATGCGTCGTAAATGTTTGAATGTGTCATCTGTTATCATTCATTCTTAGGGCCACACCACCATATTTCAGTTAAATCAAATTGAAATAAACACCAGTTTTGTGATATGGATATATGTGATATAAACTGAGTCCGTTCTACAGTTTCTCATTAGGCTGAATGAATATTTCTCTCTGCTCTGTTTGTGCAGATGTTGCTGCAGCAGCCGATCCACAGTGATTTCCCGTCCTTGTCTCCGCAGCAGCAGCAGCCTTCAGTCCAGTCGGCCCAGAACAGCCAATCGGGAGTCATCCGCCACAACAGCACACACACCCACACCCATCCCAAAGCCCCACACTGCGCTCCACACGCAGCCTCACCACACACACTGCTACGAGAGCAGCCCAGCAGCTCCACCACACAGGTACAACACACACACACAAACTTAGGCCAACACATACAGTCGTACGCAAAAGTTTGAGCACCCCCGGTTTGCACCCCCGGTTATTTATATATATATCATATTTTATGTTAAATTCTTCCCGCAGTATGTTAAATTCATTGTGCATTAATTAATAGTAATTGTGCATTAACGTGCAGAAGTGTGTTCACTGTAGAGGCTTAGAAAATTTTGACTGTGGTGCTCAAACTGTAACCTTGTTGCCTTAAAACTTTGAGTTCTTCAAACAAATTTTAAACACAGATTATTATTGTTTATTGTGATAACTTACTATTACAAGTTCTATGAACAATCGGGTTTCTAACTTTTTTTACAATTAAAACATAAATCATTCTTTACACACAGACTTGCTCACCCATTTAATATCTGACAGATCGTCGACTTCTGATTCCCTGGAACACGCACTCCTATACTCAGTCTTATGTATTCATAGACTGTAGATTTTGAGTGTGTGTATTTACACGTGTGTGTGTGTGTGTGTGTGTGTGTGTGTGTGTGTGTGTGTGTGTGTGTCCGTGTTCATTCAGCAGAGGCTGGTTCGGAGCACTCCAATGCAGACAGTCAGTGTTCCAGTGCAGACACACACCAGTCTGACCATGCCGCTCTACAGTAACCCCATGATGTTCTCCCCAAACCACGGATACCGGACTGTCCCAGATACACACACGCACTTGCACCGGCACAGCGAAACGGACAACAGCCCTGACGGACAGCTACGGTACACACACACTCAAACATCATACACACACACCCACACGTGCGCGCACACACTCACATACACATTCACACATCACATGTACACACACACACACACACACTCACACACAGCACATCACATACACACACACATAAACACACACACAGCACACTAATTATTAAACTACACTGTGTGTGTGTGTGTGTGTGTGTGTTTGTGTGTGTGTATTGTGGTGTGCAGGATGCTGTTAAATCAGCCGGTTCAGACTCTGGTTCAAGACAGCAGTGGAGCTCAGCTGTCTCAGTGTAACTCCACCAATCAGCAAACCAAGTAAGTCACAGTGAGGTGGTCTGTGTGATTTGCCTTGGGGGGGGCAAATAAAGGTGGACGACACGGTAAAAATATCACAGTACTTGCAGATAATCACAGTCCATGATATTCCTATATTTACTGTTTTTTTTTCTTCAAAGAAATTGAAAAACGAAACGAAATGCACCAACAAAACAGAAGGAACAGGAGGAAATCAGCCACTTGTTACCACGCAGTTCATGCAGTTACTGTACACTGGTTGTTGTTTACAGGCTCTTAGTAGTTGCAGACAATTATAGAAAGCCTGTAATTTGTAGTTTGCATCGCTTTGCCAAATAATCATGGCTACAGCTGGACCAGAGGATTGGTGACAAAAATAATCCTGTATATATTAAGGCACAAAAGCAAACATAATTATACCAGTTAATTGTGTTTCCACAGAGCTGCACATTGAATTGTTGCACAAACCAGATAACTAATGTGGTCAGCAGCACTAGCGTGAGTGGTGTGTGCATCAGCACTTAGCTGAGCAGCTAACCTAGCAGGTAGCAAACTGGCTACCTTGTCTACCGTAAACAGTAAATAGGCGTTTACTGTATTTAAGCCTATAAAGCTACATCAGATACAGCTACTTCAAAAATGGTTGAAAGAAGTGAGCATAAACTAAATGAAATATTTTAACTATTTGCGTGTCTTTGGGTTTGTAATTTGCAGATATCTAGACCAGCAGATGATGGCTCCTTCCTTTCCAGTTCAACAGGTCAACTGCAACGCTGTGCTAGTCCCCTCTCCCGTTTTCACTTCACCAATCATGATACCCCACAACAGCTTCATCACTCCTCGGGCTCCGCCCGCCTACACACCCCACCCCCAAAGCACCCAGCACGGCCTGCAGATACAACAGCCTCAACAGTTCTTTCAGGTAAATGACTCACCAAACCCTCAGAAGGATTCATCTGAGAATGAGTCATCGCAGAACAATTCACCTGACAATTATTCACTTCATAGCGATTAATATGAGAATGATTCAGTTCATTTGAATGATTCACCTCGGAAGAGTTCACCTGAAAATGATTTACCGCAAAACAATTCAACTGAAAATGATTCACTTCAAAGCGATTACTATGAGAATTGTTCACCTCAATTCGTCTGAGATTGATTCACCTCAGAAAAATTCACCTGAGAATGATTCACCTCAGAACAATTAATCTGAAAATTATTTCACCTCAGAACAATTAATCTGAAAATTATTTCACCTCAGAACAATTAATCTAAAAATTATTTCACCTCAGAACAATTAATCTGAAAATTATTCACTTTACAGTGACAAATATGAGAACGATTCAGCTCAGTTTAACTGAGAATGATTCGTCACAGAACAATTCACATGAGAATGGTTCACCTGAGGGTGATTCGTTGCTTCAATTTAGAAAAGTTAATCCAACTCAGAACATTTAATCTGATAATTATTTCCATCTGAATGACAGGAGAGTGATTCTATACAGAAGGATTAATCTGAAAATGATGCAATGATCAGCATTTATCTGAGAATGATTCAACTCAGAACCGTTCACCTGAGAATGATTCACATCTGAACGATTAATCTCAGCATGATTCAAATCACATCAATTCATCTGAGGATGATTCACCTCTGAATGAATACTCTAAGAGTGACTGACCTCAGAACAAATAAACTGAGAATGATTCACTTCAGAAATATTTAATTGAAAATGCTGCACTAAGTATGCTTTTTGCTTTATGCCTCCTTGAGTAAGTTATCAGTTCTATTTTCTTTCCTTTCTTCTTACTTCCTCTGTTCCCTCTCTCTTTTTCTCAGATGCAACCCCAGGGCCTCATCCATGGTGGCCCCACTCAGGCCTTCTTCCACACCACTAACATCCCACCGCAAAGCACCGTGGGATACATACAGCAGCAACAACAACAACAACAACAACAGCAGCAGCAGCAGCAACAGCACCTTCATTCCCAGCCTCCAGACTACCGGAACATGTTGCCACGGTAACCCTGGGGCAGGAGCGGAGAGGCTGTCGGGATAGCGTGTAGAGCACTAGAGCTCTGAGGCATGAGAGAAAGGGGTGATGGGAAGGCTCTAGAGCGATGTTTTTCGCCGCCAAGCCTAAAACACCACGACAAAGCCAAAGTCCCTCTGTTTCCATGGCAACGCACGCAAGGCACAGCACGAGTCGTGAGGCTCCGCCTAGCCCCTGAAACTGCACAGTGAGAATGCAGGGTAAAGTGGTAGGAGCTAGCCATGGAGCCCAGGGGTCATGGAGAGGCCCCGCCCCCTCTGACCCCCTGCGTCTCACCGGCGTACCGGTGAGAGAGAAAATCCTCTAGATGATTTCGGAAGGAAAAACGTAAAGCTAAGCGATAAATTAAAAAACTTTGTTAAAGCGAAACTGAAAATTCCACTGCAGGTAAATTTCACCACATCAGAAAATATGAGTTCAATTTTTTTTTTCTCGACAAGTTTTGTCTCGTTTTAGTTTTGTTTCATTTCAATGTTACGACAGTTTTGCATCGTCTGACCATCGCTGTGGATGAAGCGGCACAGAAACAAACTACCTAGATGGAAAGGACAGATGGAGAGGCAGATTGAGCTCATTTCTGATTATTATTTGTTGTGAAAATGATTTACTACACCATCTCTAATCTCAGTTCTCAGCTATTACAGCCACACGTCCTCTTTACTGTAGCGTTCAAAAGTTCGGAATCACCTGCTACATTCATTATTTTTGTTACTTTATATAATAGTATCTATCTTATATAATAGTATAAATTATTTATGGATTTCGGGGTTAAATTGAAAAAATTCTGTCAACAAACAGTGAATAAATTGATAAATAATACACTGCTGTTGTCTATTTACATAAATTTTTCTGGATGGATTCTGGATATTAATTTTATTAGAATTTAAAGGGCCCATATCCTTAAATTATATAAAGAAAATAATTTAATGTCAAAAGTAAACATTGTTAAAATGTCAAAATACTAAATTGTTAAAATACCAAACTAACCAGCAGAATTTTGAATTTAGTGTATTTGTGATGTCATAAAAAGCATTTGCATATATCCACCAGTTCACTCTACAGCAGTTTAGCCCCGCCCACTCATGCTGAAAGTATGAGGAGTGTTTTAGCCCTGGAATGAGGCACAACAGAGACCAGAGCTCGTTTACATACATCAGTGGACAGTTGCATAGGCTTTGTTTTAATATTACTGAAAACAGTGATTCCAAACTTTTGAACAGCGATTGTGTGTATTTTTTATATATCACCCCTACATGAGGCGGCGTTCTCAGTTAGCACGCCCCGTGTTTATGGACGAACTCGTTTTCCTGTGTTGCTCTCACACATGGTGCTTTCCGATGTGCTGAAAAGTGTCAGCTGTTATGAAAGAAAACGAGACGCCTGCCTTCGGAATAATGTGGCAGGTTGTAAGTCGCTCTGGCTGAATCACACAGCTAATCCGAAACAGATGCTCGGCCGGACCCTAAGTTATTAAATTCATGCTCTCTGCTTCATCCATCCTAATCCCAGTCACCTTCTCCCACCACTAGCACTCTCTCAGAGCACGCAAACCTAAAGAGAAGCTCGAATTTCCTGCTGTACGGCAGGAGGAATCCTCTCGGATCCGTCTGGAAACCAGCGCTAACAAAGTCTGAGGAATGCCGGTCTCCCATCTCGGCTCGATTCTTTCCTTGTTTTGTTCTGTTCCATGTCGGATCCCGTCTCCACAAAATCCTTTTCAGCTGTTCTCAATGTCGTCTTGTTGTTTTTCCACTTGACACTTTTTTGCCGAGGTTTTGTTTCAGAACAAACGTGCCGCGTTAGCCTAGCCTAGTTCAGCACTCGCCGAAGCTGTAAAGAGGGTCCCGTATATAAATCATACACCCCGAATGCCTTTACAGTTAGGAGTTAAAGGAAACGTCACACAGACCCCCCAAAACACAGAACAACAGAAAGGCTAGCGTAGCTGCTCGCGCGCGTTTAGCCTCACTAGCATGACTTTTAGCCACGTTAGCATTGCTAGGGGAGGCAGTCTTTTAGTAACGGTCACTCAAGCCGTCCAGTGATGTTTCATTACTGAAATGAGCTTGAAAGGTTGGGGTTTGATATGTTTTCTCAGGTTGAGTGTGAAAACAACACTTGGTCAGTATTCGCCTGCAGCAGGGAGGAGATTTTAATCCCAGATGATTTGAGTGAGTGGGCTAATGCTGTTAGCTGATGGCTATGCTAATGGATATGCTAATAGTATGGATATGCTAATGGTTATGCTAATGAACGGGCTTGGGTGGACGTGTTTGTGGTCTGGTGTTCAGCACTGTGTGAAAGTTTTAGGCATCTAAGTAAATTTTTTAACAGTTTCCGTCAGCAGTGAGTTTATCACAATATGCATTAGAATAAAGTCGTATTCATAATTCAAATGAATTATGAATCAAACAAATAAAAATTAACAATTTCTTGGGTCCATATTTTTCCTGGACACCTTCACAGCCGCCACAGAGACTCGTTAAAATCATCAGTGACATCATGAGCTCAATTTACTGAGCACTGATTGGTCAAACCAGGAGCTGCTTTTTAACTACATATAATACTGGACTTCCTCGAGGAGGAGAGGCTTGGAGACGGGTAAACAAACACACATCCAGAAAATCACTGTTTATTGTCGATAAATTTTGTTTATTCAAATATTAACACTTTTCTCAGCAAATAAACACAAACTACACAAATAAATAACTTGAAAATGTGTCTTGGGTGCCCAAGACTTTCACACAGTGCTGAACGTCTGAGCGGCGTCTCGTCTGTGCCTGGAGAAGACGTGGGACTGTACTGTAACAGAGCGGAGAGCTGAGGCGGAAGCTGAGGGAGGTGTATATGTTCAGAAGGGCTTTAGAAATGGACCCGAGTTCTCTGGCGTTTTTTCAATGCCTGCGATCCGGAAACACAACCATGTTCCTCATGAAGATGGATAAACAGCGTCCTTTTATACCCGGAGCTGAATCCGTCAGCGTTCAGTTTAGCACTTTGTGTTTTTGGGGTGTACAGTTTTACTTAAACACAAGTGATATAAAAGCTACATTTATATGGTCTGAAAACCACCCAACTCCATTTTTTAAAAACGTTTTACACCATTTGGAAACTACCTGTAAAGGGAAAGTCCACCAGTGTTTCGAAATTCTGTGGTTGACATGTAAACGAAGTTGTTCTGTTTGGTTTGATATGAAATGGTTCAGATGTCTTTACAGTGGTGGTGATAGGAACCGGGGTCGCTGTGTCTACAACACAAATGTAGCCAATTTATTTACTATGCAGAACTTACAAGTTTATAGACATCATTTGTGGACGTCTGGTTCCTATCACCACCAGTATGAGTCATTCTGATTCGGTAAGTTTCTCTAGAATTGATGGAAATTCAATGATGAACTGACCAATGGAATTGGTCCAAAACTACTTGGGTATTAAAGAGGCATCCCTACCTAAAACTAGAATTTTATATCATTTGTGGACGTCTGGTTCCTATCACCACCAGTGTAAACCATTCTGACTCTGTAAGCCTCTCGGAGCATTTCACATTAGAACCACTTTGAATGACTTTTTACATTATAACCATTCAAAAATGTAGAAATTGTGAAACATTATGGGAACTCCTATTTAACATTATGTGAAAATTTCATGATGAATGCACCAAAAGAATTTGTCCAGAATTACTTAAACAGTACATTAATATATATTAATGTATATCAATGTTAAAGAGGCATTCCTCAAGCTAGAATTTAATGATTTTGTAGGTTTTTTTGTTTGTTTGTTTTCCTTTTTCATTCATCAATGTTCTCTCACTACATTTCCCAGCATGCATTACACAGATGGCATACAGCCATTGAGACCCCCCCACCCCCCACCCCACCCCCAAAGTGATAAAGAAACCTGCACCCTGATAAAGAAACCCTGTTAGTGCGGCCACAGACATGACAAACACAAAGTGTTTGTAGCCTTTCAAAAGTTACTCCCACCTTCAAGGTACATCATCACAAGGGGGTTTTCCTGGTCTTTAAATGGGAAAATCTCACTCTAGGAAGCACTACAGCACAGACGAAAGTGGGAGCAGGGATGTTTACAACAGACAAAGCGATGGCTGCATTTCTCATTTCGGTCAGAATGCCTCTTTAAATTTTATAGAGGGGGAAAATACAGTTTTACAGTTTTAGTGTTGGAGAAATGTTTTTTTTTTACGAAGCAATGAAATTTTAAGGCCATTTTCCACTCAAATTTCCTTTAAATAGGGTCAAAATTGTGTCATAACGAGGAATATGCTCTGGAATGGTGCTCCAGAACACAGATGCAAGAAAAACACTTTACAGTCCAAAGTAAACTCGGTGTACTTTCTCTTCTCTGAAGGTGTTCAGTACTCTAATTTCTAAGGTGGCACACGTATGATAACGTAGTGCTGCTATACGACTCAAGCGCTACGATGGAAGCCGTTGGAGACGTGCAGGATGTGCTGTTTTGATGTGCAATGTCAATTTTAAAAATAAGTGTTTAATTTATACTTTGAGTTTCTTTTTTTTGTGTGTCTTTGTTAGTTTTTTATCTTCTTGTATGAAAGAGAGCAGCGTGGCAGTTTAAACCAGACTGTAAATTATAGCCGAAAGTATTTTTGTACAACAGTTTCTCCAACATTCCTTCAGTCACAGGCAGCAGTGTGGAAAAATTCCCCCGACACACTCAGGTTTCAGGATTTTTTTTTTTTTTTGGAAATACAACATTTTTCCTCTCATTGTTTTCTAGATCCACCACAATTTACATTCACTTAACAGCTCGTGCATTTCCAGGTTGGAGACGTTAAACACTCCTGAGCTTTCCTTCATTTTTTTTTTTTATTTGTATTTTATTTTATTTTTTTAAACCCTAAAATGTCCGATTCCCAGTGATTTCCCAACGAAAAGCTGGTTCATTTGGTCCTGCCGATATTTTCATATTCAGTTTTTCAGATATCTTGTAAGTCTCGCTTTCTGAACTCACCAATTCTCTCTTATTTTGCTAATTCTTCTCTTTTTGTCTTGTCATCTTCTATTATGGCCTAAATTCGTCCGGTGTAGACGAGTGTTTTAGATGATTTGGGCAGCTGGAATCTAGAACCACAGTCTGGTTTGGTCACAGAAGCTAGCGTGGCTAACAGTGAACACTTGGTGGCTTTCCCCTCCGTGCCCTGTCAGCTAGCATGGCAAAGCAAATTAACTACAGCTTTCATCTTTTGCCAGCTTTTAGAACTCTATCTAGAACCTGCCGGCACCCAAACCTAACCTGAAAGGAAAGGCACCATGGCTAAGAATGAATTAAAGCTAGCAGCGATTAGCTTGGCAGCGTGTAATAACTGCTAGCATTGGCACTTTGCTCATGTTAGCATATTGCTAGCTTGGCAAAGCAGATTAACTGCTAGGCTTTTGGAGCTGCTATCTAGAACCAACACCCAAAACAAGCCTGAGAAGTAGCACAGCTAAGAATGAATGAGTTTCCAGCCACTTTAGTGTAGTGCTGGCACAGTAAAGCCAGTTAACTGCTCACCTTTAAGCTTTGCTAGCTTTCCTTCACTGTGCGCGACGCAGCAGAGGAAACGGAAGCAAAAGTTAATTAAAGAAGCAGTTCAGCAAAAAATCTCATTTACATGGTTTTCCACTTAACCCAAATGCAGTTGTTCAGGAAAGACACGCTTGGCGTAAGAACCTTCCGGCTTAAGTTTAGGCCTGGGGGGCTGCTATGCTCACTTTGCTAACAAACACTGGAAGTCAGTGGTCACCCAAACCTGTTCTGTAAATATTGGCCCAAAACAGCTCTCAACTCGCATAAATTAGGCCCAGGTCTTTGATGTGTGGTCTGTAAAGTGCATTCGGTGCAGCTGTAGGACAGCAGGACGTTATGCGGATGATGTGGTACATGTGTGATGAGGTCTAATCAATCAGTCAGTCAGTCAATCAATATATCAATCAACCTTCATTTAACCTCGGAGGACATTGATGTTGACCCTCATTTACAGAGTTTCCAAATTGATACAGGAAAAAGGGACTGATGTGTAAAAACAGTCAAATAATAAAAGTAAATTTAATAATAAAAGTGACTCAAATAAAATGAATTAAAATGACTGAATGACTGAAATAATACTAAAATCTTAATTACAGCAAGAATACGAATAACAATAATAAATAAATGGGGAAAAAATAAAATGACTAAAATAATGAAATTAGTCAATAATAGTAATATATGTAATATATAAAATAGTTTTTGCTTGTTTATCAGGTTTATCCAGCTAATCAAAGTGATTGACAGCGAGTATTTAAAGATTTTGGCCTGTATTTTTGGAAACAGTTTGGGTGACTATTGACTTCCAGTGTTTGTCAGAACCGTTAGCCTAACGGCTCCACTTGTAAACTGGTAAAGGAATATGTGGACACGGAGCATGTCTTAGCTGATCAGATGCATTGTGGGTAAGTAGAAAACCATGCAATTTAGATTTTTTACCAAACTCACATTTTGGGGGGGAACTAAATAAAATGGTGGTCTTTGACGCTCAGTAGACAAAACGGTACATTCTGTTTTTCTTTCCGTTTCTCCCGGAAAGCCTGTTTGGTCTGACTTCCAACTTACTCCTTTCGTCTTCTGTCACTCGTTCTCTCCCGCTGTGCTCTGGGCATTGGTCTCTGTATGTCGTCGTTCCGGTGGGGCTGCAGGGTCACCTGGCCAGGTGTTTATCGAACCAGTAGAACGGATTATATTAAGAAAACTAAACTGCTTCTGGTGCAAAAACGGCCATGTATCCTCTTACGGTGCAGAACGCACTCTCAACATGTTGTAATATAGAATGTACAAAAAATGTTTAGAAAAAAAATATAGTTGTTTATTTTATAAAATGTCAAATAGATTGAAATACATTTATATACGTTGTTTGATTTAAAAAGTGTAAAAGAAACAGAAGTATTTTGTAACAGAATAATTATTGAAGTGTCTTATCGGGAGGTGGAAGCTTTCTATTCATTTCAGCAGGGTGGTGTTGCACAGTCTATTATATTGTACGGCTTGTTTTTTTTCTGTGTATATACCATTGAAATAAGCTTTAACATATTGTTAATATTGTTTTAAAAGAAATTAATAAAAAGAAGTTTACATTCTGAAACAGCTCGGATATTAATTGTCATAGTGATATTGAATTATTTTTATTCGATCTGGATAATGTGGTATAAAAATAAATATTTTTTAAAATCATGTGTGTTCTGGTGTGGGTTGTGTCCAAAGATGAGACATGTCCAGATGCTGAAAGGTGAGTCGCTCGTGAGGCTGAGTACTAGATACAAAAGGTTTGGTGGTCCTGGGCAATATACATGTTTTTGCATTTAGCATATTTGTAAAAGAAACTGGGAGATAAGAGGAAGAAACTGTTAACAAACTATGAGAAGCTGGAGAACTTGGAGATTTAGAGATGGTAGTAAAGTGGGAGGAGTTTTAGATGTGGATGTAAGATAAAGATGTGTAGTAAGTTTGAGATGCTAGAGAAGTAGGAGATATTAAAGAAGTGACAGAAGTTGGAGATGTTATAGAGAAGGGGGAGATGTTACAGAGAAGAGGGAGATGTTATAGAGAAGTTGAAGATGTTATAGAGAAGGGGGAAATGTTATAGAGAAGTTGGAGATGTTATAGAGAATCGGGAGATGTTATAGAGAAGGGGGAAATGTTATAGAGAAGTTGGAGATGTTATAGAGAATCGGGAGATGTTATAGAGAAGGGGGAAATGTTATAGAGAAGTTGGAGATGTTATAGAGAATCGGGAGATGTTATAGAGAAGTTGGAGATGTTATAGAGAATCGGGAGATATTATAGAGAAGGGGGAAATGTTACAGAGAAGTTGGAGGTTATAGAGAATTGGGAGATGTTATAGAGAAGGGGGAGATGTTACAGAGAAGAGGGAGATGTTATAGAGAAGGGGGAGATGTTATAGAGAAGAGGGAGATGTTATAGAGAAGGGGGAGATGTTATAGAGAAGGGGGAGATGTTGAAGTGACAGAAGTGGGAGAAACTATAGAGAATTAGGAGAAGGTGAGGGTGTTTTTAGAGATGGAGAAGGTGGGGGTATAGAGAAGTGGGAGATGTTATAGAGAAGTGGGAAAAGTTGGGGTGTTATGGAGAAGGTGGAGGTGTTATAGAGAAGTGGGAGAGGTTGGAGATGTTAAGAGAGAAGCTGGAGGTGCTATAGAAAGGTGGGAGATGGAGGTGTTATAGAGAGGTGGGAGAAGGTGGGGGTGTTATAGAGAAGTGGGAGAGGTTGGAGATGTTAGAGAGAAGTTGGAGGTGTTATAGAAAGGTGGGAGATGGAGGTGTTATAGAGAGGTGGGAGAAGTTGGAGGTGTTCTGGAGAAGGTGGGGGTGTTATAGAGAAGTGGGAGAGGCTGGAGATGTTAGAGAGAAGATGGAGGTGTTATAGAAAGGTGGGAGAAGGTGGGGGTGTTATAGAGAGGTGGGAGATGGAGGTGTTATAGAGAGGTGGGAGAAGTTGGAGGTGTTCTAGAGAAGTTGGAGAAGGTGGGGGTGTTATAGAGAAGTGGGAGAGGTTGGAGATGTTAGAGAGAAGTTGGAGGTGTTATAGAAAGGTGGGAGAAGGTGGGGGTGTTATAGAGAAGTTGTAGAGGTTGGAGGTGTCAGGGAAGCTGTGTACACCGGAGATGTTAGGAAAGAGGCAGAAGTTAGAGAAGCTGTTAAGTTAGTGAAATGGAAGTTGGAGAAATTGGCGAAGTGGCTGAAGTTAAGTGGGAGAAATCAGAGCGGTCGGAGGTCGAGGTTGGAGATGTTAGAGGGAAGGGGGAGAGGTTGGAGGTCGAGGTTGGAGAAGTTTTCTGAGGAAGCGCCTCTTCCGGCTCCATAGCGTGAGTTTATCGCCGCTTCTCCGAACCTGCGGGTGGCGCTGTTGCTCAGCGCAGGCGTTTCATACGCGAAGAAGAGACGAATCTTCCCCGCCATCCCAGCTCAGTTAGCTTAGCCGGTTTGTTTACGTTTGTGTTCTCGTTTAAAATCCAGCAGTAAAGCCGCGGACTTTAACTTCCACCGCGTGGATTAAAACCCTTATACCCCACAGTGCGGTTACCCGCTCGGAGCTGTGCTGTGTCAGCAGGCAGTGTTAGCAGCGTTAGCCCGCCGGCTACCAGCAGCCTCGGAGCGAGTCCGCTGCTCTGCTTACTCGGGTTTGTTGTGGTCAGTAATGGCCTGAATGGCAGAGGGCAGTGAAACAGCTGGAGCCGGGCTGCAGGATGCTCTGGAGCGGCTCTGCTCCTCCAGGACCCTCCGCCTCAAACCCGAGACCCCCGTCTGTGTGGCTGTGATTGGGCTTGACAGGTTCCGTATCGGTCTTTATTAAAAACAACTTTATCAACACTTCACTCCAAACGTCCCGCCTGGACGCGCAGCATTAACAGATCTAACCGCCCAGACGTCCTTAGTTGCTTTCAGACCGTCTAAGATGGTCTTTTATGGTCACCGACAAGACCGGTATTAGTCCAAGATGGTCAAGGTGTTTGACTGGCTGGACCTCCAAATGAGAACATACCACATGATGGTCATGACGGTCCAACCTGACCATCTTAGACCAGCTACCTAAAGAGAAATACCACCATTTTTCTTTGAATTCTGTGTAATTCGTGGTGGAGATGTAAACAGAGTCATTCAGAGTGGTTTAATGTGAAGTGGTTGATTCTTTACAGGTGTCTTCACAGTGGTGGTGATGGGAACCAGGGCTCTCCGTGCCTACAGCACACATATATCCAGAACCATCGGTGAACCCACACGTGTCCTCTGAGTTTAGCCAGTGAGGTTAATGATGATAAAACTCTGGTAAACATGGGGAAATATGTGTTTATTTGCTGGCTATTTTGCCTTAGAATACTATGCATGTGTTTCTCCTCCATGAATGGGCTTAAAAAGTGCATTTCCGAGCCAAAACCTTCATGTAGGAACTTGCTGTGAAGGAGCTTTTAGAGGTGGACGTCTGGTTCCTATCACCACCACTGTGAATAATCCTATAATAAATCCTAATAATAAAGTTTCTCTGGAGCAGAGCATTTCACACCAAACCCCTCTGAATGAATCTTCACCCTTTAATTATGTAGAAAAAATGGAAATTTCACTTTAAACAATGTCAGTTATCATTTATCTTTAACTCCCTTAAATCAGTGGCAGTGACTAAATGATGCTGCCGGCTGTTCCACATTAACGTTGTTCTTTGTCTTGCAGGTATTTGTCTGATGAGAGAGTGACAGACGGCTACAGCTACGACGTGACGGTAACCGACGGCAGGTGGAGAGTGAAGTGTCACCTCAGCTCTGCTCTTCATCCTCTGGTCCAGAGCAACGCGCTGCGCTGCGGCTCCTGCGTTTCAGTCACACAGTTGTCGTTTGTGTACGACGAGAGGCGGGTCGGCCAAAGCTACGTGTGTTTAGAGGAGCTGGAATGCGGAGGCGAGGATGCTGGTATTCTCTCGTCCATTAAAACCCTGAATGCCCTTCGGTGGTGGACGCGGGACGAGATCGGAAACTCGATGCTTTGGCACGCAGACGCTCCTCTGCAGAGCGGCAGGAAACATTATTTATCATTATGGAATAACGAAGATCCTCACGGCGGAGTGTGGATTCCTAGTACTCCTCCACCAGACACGGTGATAGACGGTAAGAGCAGAGGTCAAATTATGCAGATGGACTTTTTTCTTTTCATATTTCATAAGCTACATTCAGAAGGTGGGTATCATATGGAAGCTGTAAGCCTCTTCCGTCTAGTAAAATAGATGAGTAATATAAAGTTTTAGGATAACTAATAAAAAGTTGGCTTTAAATAAGCCAAGTCCCATGATTTTGAATTGAAAAATATATAATTTTTGTATTTTTACTTTATTTCATTAATTGATCATAAAACACATTTTCTGTTCATTTGAGGGGGACATATACAACTGTGTGTGTGTGTGTGTGTGTATATATATATATATATATATACACACACACACACACACACACATACTTTTTGTTTTACAGCGTCCTTTAGGGTATTGCAGCCTGTCAGATCGACAGCATGGGTCATATGAACGTATAGCTTTAGCTATAGCTGCTCTTCTCGCATCTCTGGCAGGAACCCTTTCCTCAGAAGTAGAACAGTTTATTGTGAAACGTCTCAGCGTTCGACTTTTTACGCGGCTGAAGTCGCTTCTCGTTCGCCAGCTTCTTGTCCATATTTTCACGTTCCAGCTTAAATGGTGCCTGAGGTGTGAGAACGTTACTGCTGCACCATTTAAGGTGGAATGGGAAAATTTGAACGAGAAGCTGGTGAACGAGAAGCGACTTTAGCTTTACGACTTTTTAGTGTTTGTCAGATTCTCCTAGCAGATTAAACGTATCAGGAAACCAGCTGGACTGACTATAAACACTAATCAGTCCATTCGTCTCCAGATTATCGACGTCCGTCTTAAATCTCTCTCTTTGCCGTTTCATAGCTACTAGCTGGGCGAGACGGTCGTCTGTGTTGCTATGGTGACCAGCCGTCTGCGCTGATCTTCAGGGTTAAAGGGTGAATCAGCAGTTCTACATTAACTCCAGCGTTTAAGACCATTTACTGTTAAACTGAGTTGAAGGATCAGCAGAGCTTTATTTTACTGTAGAGGAGGATTATTTTATTATTACCTACTGATCTGATTCAGCCGTGGAGCCGCGACAGGGCGGGAAAACAGCCGCATGTTACCGACCCGTGGCTTAACTCGTCTACATGTAGTTCGGTCTCTTATAACTTGCTAAGACAGGGTTGTTGATGACGTTGGTTATGATGGCAAGTAAAATTGAAGTAAATAACATGTTGACCTAAATGAAATGTTTCAGCTCTTATTATGCATTGAGTGTTTTTCTTTGATCTGTCGATCTGTTTAGCCTTCTTTCTCTCTTCTTTCTCTCCTTGGCAGTGTCTAAAATCTGTCTGCTGGGTGACCTTGACGTGTTCTTTGCGAGTTCCAGACGTCCTCTCCCTCTGCTGGTCAGGGTGCTGCACAGATCCCGGTTACGGTACTACGGGAAACCTGGACAGAACATAGACTTCCCATTTCAGGTGAGGGTTCATAGCTGCTGAAGGTCCAGCACAGCTGTGGGGAATTTGATGGTAGAAATTGGATCATTTAATTCAGCTGATTTGTAGACAGTGTAAAGAAATTAATCAAGGAAATATTTTTCTTTTCTCACAAAGATTCAACACACTTTATTTCTGCCTCAGTGAAATGTTCAGCTTCCTTTAGTTTATATGTTCACTGTGTCACGACTGGCCCCTCCCAGTCGTCCATGTGCTTACTTTTGTTTCTTCCCTGTCCTGCCCCCTTGTTTCCAGACCCTGCCCTTGACTGTAACCACCTGTGTCTTGTTACCTGTTCATGTATTTAAGCCCTGTGTTTTCCCCTGTTAGGTGGCTGATCTTTGTTTTGTATTGTATGTATTGTATTGTTTGGTGTTTGTTCTGCTGGCCTCTGTTGTGTGTTTAGCCTGTTTTCCTTTTTTGTTATGTCTGTCCCTCATTCTATCCGTGTTGGCTCTCTGACCCTGGACCGGTTTGACCCTGAATCTGGATTTGCCCCTAATAAATCTTGCTTCTCTCACCGTATGCGTCCATCTCATCATCACTGCCCAGCATTACACTCTACATCATATCATTATCACGTTCAGTCTTTTGGTCACTGATTTCCATCAAAACCGTAGAAAATTCAAGTTTGATTGGGGGGGTGGAGGAAATTACACATAATCAAAACAGTATTTACAAATTTCATCACTACACCCATCATAGCAAGTCCGGAGACATTTTTGTGTATTATACTAAATTTAAATAATGGACTAAATTTAATTGCTTAATTGAAAGTGTTAATAACTAAATTCACAGTTCAACATGTTTATCAGCAGTGGATTACAGTTCTTCTAATAAAAATGCTAATTATTATCTTAATAAAAGTAGTAGTGGAGGTGCCATAATACCAATTTTCTTTTACATTGTATCACTTCACAATAATACTGCCCTCATAAGTTTATGAATACCTTTAAATATGCTTATTAATGAGTATTAATTAGGTCATAAACACCTTAAAAGTCATTAATAACAGGTATAGCAAATAAATACATCAGTCCGCCTTTATTTACACCTGGATTTGCACGGCGTCTGACTGACCTGTTGCTTGCCAAACTGTTAAAGCTCAGGTCTCTGCCAGTTACTGGTCTTACTTTTTTCTTTATCAGTCAACATTCAGCCTGTCAGCTGCATCAGATTGACCGTTATTAATTTGCATAAGAAGTCACGCAAATTCAGTCAATCCTCTCAGTATTTGGCAGCTAAAACCTTAAAACATGGGATATTTTTTCTTTAAAAATTGCTGAGCTATGAAATGAGCTGTTTTTAAATCAAGCACTCATTTAAAAGACGTCTACGAAACCACTCGCTCCTTTAACCCCACACGGTTTGAGTAAGTGCTGCTCCAGGATGCGTTTATTACAGGATTGAATCACATTCATTCTTAATGAGAAATACAAAATAAAATAAAGATATAATAATAATAATAATTTAAACAATAATTTGAAACATCTTTTCTCTCAGGCTTATTTTGAGGTGGCGGATCAGAGCGGGGTGATGTCCATGGTGCTGTGGAACGATCTGTGTCCAGAGTGGTACCACAGGCTGGTGGTGGGCTCAGTTGTGTATCTGCAGCACTACTCACTGAAGAAGAGCTACCAGAACCGCTCTAGACCCCAGATCAGCTCGCTGCCCCTCCTCAGCTTCACCAACACAGGTACTGCTCTTCCTGGACTGATGAACTTACTGTAAGACTGCAGGCGGTTTATCTTGCTCCTTGGAACTGAGTCAAAAGGAATCTTCCCTCTGAAATGAGCCCCTCTAATAAAAAGAGCATCACTTCATTAACAGCTACTAGCGCCGCTCTGTAGGCGACCCTGCCCGTCTGCAGGGACAGCAGAGGAGGGGAAAGTTCAGCTCCTCACTGCTGGGCTTTAGTTACATTAGGCATCAGACGCCTTCAAAGAGGGGGCAATTACTTATTATCACCCACCCCTAATTCTTCAGTGATGTGAAGCTGAAGATATTTACCAGATTCTTGTTCAAATGTTCTGGTTCCACCTTAAATAGAGTAGCAGTTCTGATGCTTGAGGCTCCAGACTGTTGGTGCTGTACCAGGTGGAACGGCTAATTATGGAGCCATCAGCTACTACTGGTGATTTTTTTTTGTGCTTGTTATGAAGAAAAGGACCAAAATACACTGAAACAACATTAAACTAAGATAAAAACAACGGTTTTCATACTTTTTAAAGGAGAAAATTCTCAGATTTATGGGTTTCTTTGGTCTCTTCCTTGGCCATCTTGATGGTTTTTCTTGTTTTCTCATATCTCTGTCATGTAGCCCCAACACTTCACCCTCTTCCTCTATCTCAACAAGAATCAGAACACCCCATCCCCCAGCATGAACATGCAAACCTGAGGGGTGAGGGTAAAGTGGTATTGGGCCTTACTTTGTCCTAAACCACACTGACAAGTCTGCGGCACCTTAATGAAAAGCTGGATGCGGTTGTGTGAGTTGAGAGAAGTTTTGTTGATTGTATTTTTACTGAAACTCTTTTGGCTCTTTGGCTGACAGATGAATTCTAGTATTTGTTAGCAAAGTTAGCCTCGTAGCTCCAGTTCTATACTAAAACAGCAACATTTGGACTCAACGCATCTCAGCTGCTTAACTACTTGTGAGGTCAGTGGAGAATTGGGTAAATTAGATTTTTTAATTTAATAAGAACTCATCATCAGGTGAACTGAGATAGATTCATGTGTTCAGTGCACTTCCTAGGACAGCATAGTGGATAACATCACCTCACGCCTGGTCAAATTACACAGGACAGCTTTTACAAATAGCCGCTGCTCTGTTTCTGAGCCGTGCGGTCACTGTCGCACGTTCTGCTGTAATCAGCGTGTAAACACAGTGTTACTCCTGTTTATTGCTGCCAGTTTGATCAGTTCTCTGTGTATTTGTGCTTGTGTTATGAAACAGAGATCTGCTTGAACCCTCGTAGCCCTTCAGCCATCATCACTGTGATTCCTCCTAAAGGTGTCCAGCCTCAGTGGAGCTTACCTGACATCACCTATAACTTCTCTACCAGGTACGTACGCAGATACAGACCCTTCCTTCACCAGTTCATATGCCACACTAACCTGAGCTCCAGAGGCCATATTACAGAAAATTCCTAAGACTGAGATCACATGTTAACTGCTTTGTTGTCATGGCAACTTCAGTTATAACTGAAAATGGGACAGAACAAAAGCTCTTAAACCTATAATCTTCTCTTATTTCCGGATAAGAAAGTGGTATTACAGAAACATCCTAAGTTGCCAAAATATCATAAATATTTTCTTAACTTTAAGATAAACCCCAGAGCATCTTCTGTTTAAATCGTCTGTTTCTACTGTTTTATGCAGTGAAGGGCAGCGCAGTTCAATATAAGTACAATGATGTTACACTTTTCTACGTTGAAAACTCTTTTGATTTTTTATTTATTTATTTTTGAAAACAGTGTCTACGATCTCCATCGTCCCCTTTTATTACCTTCGGGCGTTAATATTTGATAAAAAAAACTCATTAGATACAATATTGCAGGGACGGTGGTGAATAATGAGAAGACAGAGCTGAACACGTGTCCGTTTATTAGGAGAAATAATGTTAGTGCGCTTGGCTAAAGTGTTTGGGAAATGGAGACTGAAACTGCAGTGGCGACGCTGTGATAAACAGCATAAACGAGCACTGACACAATGTTCTTAACTCTCAGTTTATCGAGCTTTAGTTTTATTTGACCTTTTTACACCAGTAACGGTAGCTAAGGTTAGCTGCCTGACTCAATAACTTGATTGTGTTTATGTTTCAGCCGTGCACGTATGGTCGGTTGCCTGACTTGGTTTCCTAACTTGAGATAAGAAAAGGTTCTTAAATTAAGATGAGATTTGCTGTAATGCAGATTTGGGAAAAATCTTATCCTGATCATTCAGGTCTTAAGTTAAGACAAAAACTTAGGAAGGTGCTGTGATGCGGCTCCAGCGTCACACTTCATTTAATAATGTTGAAGTTTATTATAAATAATTCCCAAGTCTCCAACTGTCTAGACTAGAGCCAGTCAGCTCAGTGGGACTGAGAATCAGGGCTAATATCGGGGTAAAAGTCATGTAGTGTAAGAATATCTAACATAGTGGCATTAGGCTAACTTAAACACCTGCAGTGGCATGTCCACTCCTCTCCCTTCTCTTGTTTGGGTCAGTTGTGTTCCAGTGTAAAGCGCCACCTTTGTGCAGTGTTTTAATGCTGGTCAGAGTTTTTGTTCTTTTTTATAGCTCACAGGAACTACAGACCCGTTCCCATTGTTTATTTTTACCCCCACGCCTCGTTTACGAGTGTCTCATTTCCAAGGAGAAAGGAGTTTAATGGCCACCTTTAAATTGACACATTTTCAAGGCCTGTAAATTTTATCAATTTGATTTTGTTAATTAGAGAAGTGGATTACAGTTTTTTTGAGTGAAAATAAATAGAAATTGTGCATTAAATTGTGCAGCAGTGTGTTCAATTACTTTCACTTACAGAATCAATAAAACATGCCCACATGTGTTTAAACGTCTGTCCACCGATGGGGCGTAACATCATGACCACCTCCTTGTTTCTACACTCACTGTCCACTTTATCAGCTCCACTTACTGTATAGCTGCACTCTGTAGTTCTACAGTTACAGACTGTAGTCCATCTGTTTCTCCGATACTCTGGTACCCTGTTCTTCAGTGGTCAGGACCCCCATGGACCCTCACAGAGCAGGTACTGTTTGGGTGGTGGGTCATTCTCAGCACTGCAGTAACACTGACGTGGTGGTGGTGTGTTAGTGTGTGTTGTGCTGGTACGAGTGGATCAGGCACAGCAGTGCTGAGAATGACCCACCACCCAAATAGTACCTGCTCTGTGAGGGTCCATGGGGGTCCTGACCACTGAAGAACAGGGTAACAGAGTATCAGAGAAACAGATGGACTACAGTCTGTAACTGTAGAACTACAGAGTGCAGCTATATGGTCAGTGGAGCTGATAGAGTGGACAGTGAGTGTAGAAACTAGGAGGTGGTCAGACTGTGATTCCTGATCGGTGTCCTGAAATGACCTGAGTTCCCAAGTTTTTGTTTCACAAAGCTTCATAATGTGCTTAAAGCTTTTCACGGTTAAATGCAGGTTCAGCTGCGGCTTTCCAGCCTTTTTAAAATCGTTCTGTTTTCCGCCGTTAGTTTTCACCGTATGTACACAGTTGGCTTGTTTGTTTATTATGAAAGTGTCGTATATTTGAAGGATTATGTTGACCAGGGAAAAATCGAACTGGGCTCTGTGTGGCCAGCCGGCTGTGTTATGGAGGTTAAACCCTGTCTGTGGTGGTTGAACCGCGCTGTTTTCTCTGGTCGAGTCTCTTTGGAGCCAGACTGTCTTTTTTGAGGTTTTTCACTTCAGAAGTTTCTCCTCCTGTTTCAGATCAACCCATTTAGAAGAGACAGTGGTTTGTATGTTTGTTTTGTTCTGCTTTTCCTCCGCAGGCATGAAATAGAGAGTCTCAGCAGTAACCAGGCCTGTGACGTCATCGGACTGGTGACCTATGTCGGGCGTGTCGAACGAATCCGAAACAGAAATTCCAGTAAGGCCTCTGATTGGACGTTAACACCACAGTGTTTTTAGTTTTGCTGCTGATTCAAAATCTTAGCAAAAAAATATGTTTTTATGTCTTTGTGTTTTACTTAAAGAACCACAGAGACACGTAAAGACACACAGACCTTCATCTGTTTAGCTGTTTATCTCTCGGCTCTTAACATCAGCTACAGTTCTCTAAAGGCCAGCATTGTTCATATCTGGGTTAATGAGCCGATGTCGTTTCCCTCCCATGATGACAGTGTTTCCCCTCTTTATGCAACACCATGGGATCGTTTACCCACCCTGACGTGAAGAGCCGGTGGGCTTCTTGCTGTTAAACGCTTTGAGAATCTCCAGAATAGGGAGAGGGGCCGAGTATGAGATCAGTATGAATGTCAGGAAAACACAGATTTGGTAGCTTTTCTGAGTTTAAGTGGGAGGAGGAGTTCAGGGGAACCGTATTAGGATCACAGCCTGTTTTATCGACTCTGTCGAGGAAATGTTTTCACAGGAGAGTCATTTTAGCCATCGGTGTAGTTGTTAAATTATTGTTCTGTTATTACATCAATGTTTTAAAAAGTGAGGTGCAACACAGCACAGCCAATCAGAACAAAGCTCATTTTACATATTTACATACTTAAAGGGACAGTAACAAAAGCAGCCTGCTTAAATGGATAAAGAGAGGAATTCTCACTGCTTTTCATGCATAAAACCACTCAAACATTAGAAGAAGAAGAAAAAAAGAAAAATATTGGAAACGGGCCCTTTAAAGGGAAAGTCCACCGATTTTGCAAAATTGCTTAGTTCATTCATTGGTTTAGATATAAAAACAAAAGTTTATACTACAAGTACATTTTAGGCAAAACCTTATAACAAAAATATCACAGAACAATGTCTCAGGTATGAAGCATGTCATGTCTCAGAAATGTCTCAGAAATGAATGCATTTATGACCATTTTGTGTAATTATGGGATGTAGCTTTCAGAGCCATTAAATGCTTCAGACGTCTGGTTCCTAGAACTATAACGGTGATCAGTTCTGACTCGTTTCTCTAGAAAGGTGCATTTCACACCGAACCGCTCTGATGTGTTTGTGTTTAAATCTAAACCAGTGAATTAGTAATTTTGCAAAACTGATGGAGTTCCAATGTAATTCCCTGTCATCAGCGACAATAGCTAATAATATCGATAATGAAACTGTGGAATAATCATAATTATGATTAATAAAGTTAATTACTGCCACAGTTGATTAGCTTTAGTCAGTGTTGACACAGAAAATGTCACAGAATGGCTCAGATGACATTGTTACTCATAGAAAGCCTATCAGCCAATCACATTGCTGGATCAGAACTAACCTGTATATTTATGCGTATGACAGTTCCTGAGAAATTCTGGACGTACCGCTGGGTCCACGCTGTGGATGGCACTTCAGGCTCCCCCTTTATACTGGAGATTTTTGCCTCCTCGCAGCCGGACATCTTCAACAACATCTGTCCCAGTAAGACTTTCCTTCTGTTAGAGCGCCAGGCGTGATCCTGTGGCCAATGAAGAGAAAGTGACGAACTTACCGCTGAGTTTTATAATGTAACAACTTTCCTTGTTTTTACTGAATTATCCCTTTAACAACGGTCACATTTGGAGAGCAAGGGTGCAAATCTCCATCCTTTCCATTCGTTTTTCTGATTTATTTTAGAAAATGATTCAATGAATCTGGAAATCCCAAATTTTAGTTTGATTCAATTTAGAATTACTTTTAAGAAGAATGTGCCGATGTCTCTCAGGGAACTATTTTTCACAAGGGATAACATTATTATCAATTCCAAAATCAACGCAGTGGAAGTGCCACCGCCTCATGAATAATTTTTATTTTCGCACCCCTTGTAGAGCACGGCGACTGTGCTGCTCTGCCGTTTTATCTATTTTCCATTCATTATCTACGTTAGCGATTTTTCACCGTGAAATTCCTCAAATTCCAATTAAATATGGAGAACGTAAGTTTTCTGGGAGAAATGAATTCTGTGTTAATATCCAATATCCAGCTCCCAACTGCCCGAGTAGGGGTGGGCAGTATGACGATATTTTAGCACGTTTGTGATCAAATTTGTTATCGTGAAATGCACTTCTGAGCATATTGTGGATGTTATAAGTACCTATAAGAATACAGCAATTCTCCTTTCCCTTGTGTGAAAATTTCATAATGATTGGACGGAAAACGCCCCAAAATCAATTTGAATAAAATCACTTTCCATTAACTTGCATTCTGTAAAGGTGCAATTTTGGAGGTACTTGTTTTTCTTGGGCCAGCGATGAATTAACTGACTACACGGGGAAACCAGGCATGAAATAACTTTGAGCCTTCAGGTAATAAACCAGTTTGTTCGCCACTTTGACTGTAACTTTATGTGCAATCCTGCTGGTGGAGGTTTCCTCTCATTTAAAGATGCAGAAAATGCTGAATAATTGTGGTGAAGGAGAAAATTAATTGTGTGTGTTGTTAAAATGCAAATCTTTTACACGCTGCTTCTGTCTTTTCAGTTAAAATCACAGTTTGTTACACTTATTGCGATTCATTCTTTTAAGCAGCATTTTTATTTTTAATGCAAAAAGTTTACACTTTAGTCCAGCTCTGATGCTAAAACCAGTGAGTGTTTTATTTCCTGTTGTATTGAATGTCTCCCTCTCGTCCGCTGCAGTGACGTACCTGGTGTGTACTCAGATGAGAGTGTGCAGAGAGGCTTGCTGCTCAGTTTATTTGACCAGCAGCACTGAGACTCAGCTCTTCATCACAGGTGAGTGACAGCTGGACCTGTCAGTCACTGTAAGGGTATTTAAGGCTGTGTGAAGTGACTCAGGTTAATGGAACCGAACGAACCCTCGTGTTTTTGTGCGCAGGCTGTCACAAGAAGCAGCCGTACGTGTCCGACCCGAAAGTGAAGGCCTTCATCCAGTGGACCAAGACCCTAAAGGACAGTGTTATACTGAGGAAGACTGCAGTGGGGGGGCATTACTGTTATCCTCCTCCCTCACCCACCTTCACACCACACACCACCACTGCCAACACCACAGCCAGTACGTATAGAGAGCTGAGGACCACTGAGTAGGCTGAATGTCTTGCACTGCCCTTCAAAAAAATGCTGCACTTACTGCACTGCAAAGAGAAATCATCTCAAATCTAGTCAGGATGTCTGCATTATTGTTCAACTTGTTTTTAGACATTTGTACTTGTTTTCAGTGATTTTATCAAGTGAAATTGTCTTATTCAGTTGGCGGACCGTTCAGTTGTTTTAAGAAATAATGCTTAAAACAAGTAAAATGATCTGCCAGTGGAACACGACACTTTCATGAGACGGAATTACATAAAACAAGTATAAATATTAGATATATTAACTAGATTTAAGATACATGATGACCAGTTTACACTACTGAGACATCACTGCCCTTACTGGATGTTGGTCGAACTGCACAAACTAACTTACTAAAGCAATGACCAATTATGAAACAGAAATATTATATTTTTAAGGATCGTTATAAGTTTGGCCCAGATTTCGGCCCAATCCCATTTCATCCCTCACCCCTACCACCCAGCCCTACCCCTCCGTTTTGCATGTTCATGTCTAGGGGTGGGGTGTCCTGGTTCTTGTTGAGGGGTGGGGCAAAGTGTTTGGGCTACATGACCCTCTAAACTGAGGTTTTTAAAAGAAGACCTAGTAAGACGGCTGCACAAATGACCAAAGAAACCCACAAATGTGAGAATTTTCTCCGTTAAAAAATGACAACAAACACGCTATTCTCTTACTTTAATGTCAGTTCAGTGTATTATGGTCTTTTTGCCATAACAAGCTTTGTAAACCTTAGTAGTTTGCTGGCGTTTCAGTAGCTCGCTAAATTTTCCGTTCCACCTTAAATGGTGCCGAAGTTCTGATACCTGAGGTGCCAGAATGTAACTGCTGCACCATGTAAGGTGGAACGGGAAAATTCAAACAAAAATCTGGAGAATATCTGACTTCACTGAAGAATTAGGGGTGGGTGATTAAAAGGGTGGGTAACTAAAGCCCAGCAGTGAGGAGCTGAACGTTCCCCTCCTCTGCTGACCCTGCAGACGGGCAGGGTCGCCCACAGAGCGGCGCTAGTAGCTGTTAATGAAGTGATGCTCTTTTATTAGAGGGTCTCATTTCAGAGGGAAGATCTCAACCACTTTTCCTTATAACTCAGTTCCAAGACACTCGAAACAAGGGGTAGGGGTAAAAGTAAGGAATGGGATTGGATCTTAGGCTAGAGTGCTTTAAGCAGCGTCAGCTAATAAATGCTGTATTTCAGTGAAGCATCCCTCAAAAGGACTGGTCAGTCCAGCAGTGACATCATACCACCTAGAAGTATTTACTTTCATGCACTCTTAGGTATGCTAGCATTGGTTGGTTGAAAAGTTCCTTTATTTGTGAAACTCACTTTACATATTCTCTGTAAGCTGCAGGTCAGGGAGCCTCTCTGCCGTTAATGGCAGTAGCCGACCTGCAGGGGGAGATAGAGAGTTTGCAGTATCGAGAGTGCAGGAGGTTCGCTATTCAGGGCCACATCACTGCAGTGCGTTACCACCACTGGCCACAGAAGGCGCTCCAGTCTGGAGTTACTGCAGAGCAGAACGCACCACAAAGGATCCAGCAGGTCTGTTATTAACTTTTAAACTGCGTTGTCTTCATACAGCAAGACGTGAGAATGACAGTGAGGTTAGAAACATGAAGCTGTATTAATTCTAGGTGTAGAAATGTATTGATCCATCGTGATATTGTGATCTAAAGCTCTATGTATGGCTACTGACTTCTGAATGTTCTAATTGACCGTAATGAAGTATAATTATACAGATTCACCCTTGTGTGTGTGTGTGTGGGGGGGGAGTATATTTAATATAAACAGTACACACAAATGTATTATTGTGGAACTTATGACTGCCTAGGTGTGTTGAAAATGAAACTGATTAAATACGTATTAAATTCATCTAGTTGTGCTTTTGAGGCTTTTTCAATCAGCCTGAGGTTGGATTTATAATTTTAATATGTCATTTGTAGACATAACTTATCACACTAGTAGAATATGGCAAGTAAATATGCTACTGGATGTTCTGACACATTTCAGCGCAACTTATTGAGTTATACTGAGACCAAAATACACTTAAATGTATTTTAAATTACAGTTCAGTACAACTACACTGAAATACATTCAACAAATAGAGCGTGCTTCTGTAACGCCTACATTTATTATTAGAAATATGTAAATATAATGTATATGTATTTAAGTTATTTTGAAGTAATGTTGAAATACACCTTTCATGCCTACAAGAGCTTTTCTCTTCTAAATTAGATCAACGTATGTTGCAGTAAAGTTAAGATACGAATTCTACAGCGCTTGAAATATTTTTAGATATGTACTCTTGGGTGTATGGATCCCCATGTTTGCTAGTTAGTTTGAGTTTATTGCAACTAAAAGGTCTGAGGCACACTTTAAAAGTTAATTCTAAATAATACAATGACATTGACAGATTAACTTTTGTTTAAGCATAATTAAGCTTCATTTAAAACTATATTACTTTTATGCCAAAGCAATACATGCTGGCCATTGTGAGGCTTCTCAAGTTGGACTTCCATAAAATACATACATTTTCCCAATTATCTTTGAAGCTTTACCCCAAAAGGGATTAATGTGATGCAAGGAATTCGGCGAAAATATAATTTTCATACTGTTTTGCTTTTATTTTATATATTCTACTACTGTGTAAATAGTTTCTCTTTCACATTTGTGTATTTAAAAATGATTCAGATTGTATTTTGGTGAATTTTGATATTTTGTGATGCATTCACTAATTTTAAACCCAGAGATACTCGGAGCATGAAAGTCAAGCTGTTCTCAGACTTGAATGACTTAAATCTGTGGAATGGCAACACTGTGGCGCTGTGTGTTTTCCAATAAGCATTTGAATTAATATATATGAAGTCGTGTGAATGAAGAATGGTGTGTAAAGTGTTTTTTGTTGTTGGTTTGAACAGTTAGAAGGTGGATCAGTGGCTGCGTCTGGAGGATCTGCTCCATCCTCTAGTACAGGCAACATGGAACAGAGCGAGAGACCCTCAGCGGCGCCCCCTAGTGACAGCACATCTTCTCCAAAACGCAGGAGAATTGATCAGGGATCAAAGTGAGTTTGAATGAGTGAATCACAGGACTTTAACAGGTCCATGCAGAATTTACACACCTGATCCAACTGAATTAAGACTTGAGAATCAAGAAGAGCATTTGGCTGAAGATAAGAGCAGCGCTCTGGTCTACCAGTATCCATTCAACATAAGCTATGTTAGCATCTTTCCTTTAGCATCTAGTTCAGAATATAATCTTCATTGTAAATACATTTTGATCGGCTTCTAGCTACAACTAAACCATGTCTTTGGTTTAATCTGTGTGTAGCATTATTATTATTAATGTTAGTACGATGGATGGATGGATGGATGGATGGATGGATGGATGGATGGATGGATGGATGGATGGATGGATGGATGGATGGATGGATGGATGGATGGATGGATGGATGGATGGATGGATGGATGGATGGATGTTGAAGGAAATCCCAAAGGCAAAAGTAAGAGGGGTTGTGAGGGGTACATTAGGGCTTAAAAGGAAGCTCTTATGCTCATTGTCAGCGTTCACATTTATCTTCTTGGGCTCTATTGGAACAGATTTACGGCTTCAGTGTTTCCAAAACTCATTATTTTCCTTGTACTGTTCATCTCTGTTCACCCTCTGTCTGTAACGCTCTGGTAGAGCTCCTGTGTCTTTAAGCTCCGCCTCCCGATAAGCCCAGCATGCTCTGATTGGCCAGCTCGCCCACCCTGCTCTGATCAGTCACCCTCCAGAACGGGGTCCGCCCCTGTCCTGCAGTCTTCAGACAGACCCTTCCCTCCTGAGCAGCTGTAACTCCGCTGTGGCTGCTTCTCCAGTGGCTCCGATTCTGCCGGATCAGTTTGATCCAGAGTGGATCCTGAAAGTCCGGTCAGCGTCTTCTCCACACGGACACAACACTGAACACGCTCTTTCTCCTCCAGGAGCTGCAGTACACTGTGTGAGGGGGCTGAGCTGCCCAGTAGGCGGGCAGTAAGGACTGTGTTATGAGTTGAGGAGTGTGCTTTGAGCTTTGCAGCTTTGCAAAACGTTCACATGCACAAAAAATCCTATAACACAGCAAAGGAAAGAGAAAACCCTGAAAAGCATAATCGCTCCCCTTTATAATATTTGTCTGAACCCATAGGGACCTGACTGTTCATCTGTGGTTCAAACATCACTTCTCACATACGTGGTCAGGATCAAAGGGAAATTCATGCTTCAGTACCAAGACGTTTTGGACCATTGTACGCTTCCAACTTTGTGGGAACAGTTTGGGGAAGAACTTTTACTGTTCCAGCGTGACTGACTGAGCCCCAGTGGCCAAAGCAGCTCCATAAAGGCCTGACTGGGTGAGTTCGATGTGCAAGAGGTTGACTGATCCTCACAGAGCCCTGACTTCAACCCCGTCCAACACCTTTTGGGATGAACTAGAACAGAGATTGTGAGCCAGAGCCTCTCGTCCAACATCAGTGTCGGACCTCACAAACGCTCTTCTGGATGAATGGGCAGAAATTCCCACAGACTCACTCCAACATCTTGTGAGAAGCTTCCCAGAAGAGTGGAAGCTGTTAGAGCTGCAAAGGGCAGTTTGACAAATAAATGACATTCATGCTGTTGCATTAGTAAATGCTGTAAGATGGCAGTGTCAGCAGCAGAAGGCCTTATTATGTCTTTCTTCCTGTTTGTGTTTAAACAGGGCACTGCAGGGGTCATACTGGACCAGAGCGAAGGTGCAGTCAGAAAGGTAATTCATTACACTGGTGAAGGGAGTGTAAGTAATACTGATTTTACTACAAATTATTTGACATAAAAACATTGCATTCTGTAATTCCTAAAGGACAAATTGATACAGGACTAACCAGGAGGGCCTCTTCCCCCAGATAGGGGGCTTCCCCTATTTCTCCTGACTGTACAGATTTATACATCATCCTAAACTCAAAATATTTCATATTAAGTATGAAAGTATATAATATTAAATACTTTCATCACATTTAAAAGGAAAAGTGTTTCAGAAGCCTTATTTTTACTGTGATTACATGGTGAGACCCGAGAACTGTTATGATCAGGAATTCACATCTGAAAGTTTGTTATACTGAACTGTGCAAAAGTCTTCTGGGCTTCAAAAGTGTATCTGGGCTGTAACTTTGTTTTTGCCAGTCAAATAATGTGTAACAGAAATAAATATTCATAACCATAAATATGGAATTTAAAACCTAACACAATTTAGTTTTCAAGTAATTATGCTTTATTTTACTGTGTGGTTTTAGCCACATACTAAAGCAAGTACTTAATAATAATAATAACAAAAAAAGCTTTATTATATGTTTATCTGTATTTTTCTCAGACAGATGAAGCTGCTGGAGGAGGAGGAGGAGGGAGGTGAAGAAGGAGAGTCGAACCAAACGACATGGACAGCACAGTCACCACACATAACAGGTACTGCTCCTCAGAAAGAGCCACACTATCAACTGACATAATGCAGAATGACCTTTAGACACAGCAGGTGACGAAACATACAGTTTGTTATGTAGTTGACATTTTTTATCAAGTGCAACTAACATTATCCTACAGTACTTAAGCAGTAGAACCCGAGAGGGAGTGTGTTATCCTGAAATACCATCCCGGCTGTGACCTGGTGTCCGTAGATCATCCCAGCCGTGATGTTATTGGTGATAACTCCCTCCTCGAGTGCTCTACTGCTTTAATACAGCACTTAAATAAATACAGTGAGAAATGAATAAACTGGCCGTGAACGCGGCTTTAATATGTTTTAATGTTCAGCTCCTTCCTCCTAATTAGAGCTCCTTAACGAGCAGCTTGTTGCTACGTCAGACTAACGAGCTCCGCCCACTCGCTGCTCAGCCGGCAGTTCGTTCTCCAGCTCCTTACGCTAAATTCCCAAACTGTCGTCTCCACTGAGCAGCTTTTCTGTGTTTTATTGGGTCAGTTTTACGGCTCAGTCTGATTTGGTCCGACTCTGAAGATCAGACACGTCTGGCGAATGGTGTTGGGTTCATTTCTGGCTGATTCCAGGTTGTTCAGCTGTTCTTCTGTCACAGCTGCCGACTGAAAAGCTGCTCAGTGGCGACGACAGTTTGGGAATTTAGCGTCGTCTCGTCTTCAGAGTCGGACCAAATTGGCTGTCGGTCAGATGTGATCTTAACAGTGTCCGTTTTCTGTTTGTGGCAAAGTAAGAAGTAAAAACATTCAAATGTCTTGAGCGTCTCCTACAGCTGTCGGAGTCGTTGCTTAGCAACGGCGTCTCAGCGGAGTGATACAGTGTTTGTGATGTTACGGTGAAATAACTGCAGTTAGAACGACTTTCAAAGGAACTGACTGTGGTATAAAATATATATATATATATATATATATATATATATATATATATATCTGATATTCTAGAATGGTGTTATTATTGTAATTAGTAGTAATAGTATTATAGTTATTATACATTTAATTTTAATAGACCTTTTAAGATCTCACAGTGCATTGAGTAACATTAACATTTGATTTAAAAAAAAAAACATATTTACAACATTAACCAGTCAGTAATATTCATAGTAACATATACAAAGCACTCTTTGTCCAAGATGTCCAAAAGTATCCAGACAGTCCTTCGCACATTAGCACATTTAGCTACTTTAAGGTGCACTCGTTGACTGTGTGCATAAAAAAGCATAAGCCAGATCAAAGCAAATTACACTGATTTGTAATTTTCTGCTAAATAAAATAGATACAAACAGAGTCAATCACAGTGGTTTGGTGTGAAATGGTTCATGGTAGAGGAACATCTTTCCAGTGGTGGTGATGGGAACCAGGGGTCACAGTGGCTTCAACACGGATATAGGCATTTTCTTTACCATCCAGAACCACCAGTGAATCTGTGTCTAGTTTTCTTTGTGGACTATTTTGCCTCACAACGTCCTGCATGTATCCCTCCATGAATGAAAAATACTTTTTTTTTTCATATTTTATGCCAAAAAACATTGTAAAACTTTTGTAAAGCAGTGAATCCAACTGCATATTCAGAACTATATTTTCTTTCTGCTGTTTGGCTGCCAGACAACAGTGAGACAGGAAGCGTTCCTGACTCCCAACCACCCATAGTTCAACCCAGTGCATCATGGGAAAGCAGCATGTGGCCGTTACTGAAACAGGATGTGACGACTTGCATTAGCTGTGGCTCTTTGGATCCGGAGAGCGTTCCAGAAAGATTCCGCTTTGACGACCGAGATGTGCTTCTTCATAGGATCAACCTCAGCCCTTCGAGATGGACTCCAGATGTTCCACTAAGCACATCCTCAGAGACGCACACTCCTGTGGACTGTGCGGGATACCTCACACTCACAGTGCTGGGTAAGGCTGGGCGTCACTACACGACTTTTACCATATTAACATATTTCTAAAACAGAGATCACCACACACTGAACGTCAGTCTGTCACAGAATTTTTTGTCTTGTTGTCGTGAGGCAACGAGTTTGGGCTATGAATAAGAACTCAAACTCCCAGAATTCCTCAGATCACATGACACACAGAGCTGAGCTGGACCTGTTTGGGCTTCAATGCGCTGCGGAGTTTAAACTGGGGGTTGATCTGTGGAGAGAAGCGCTGATTCAGTGAAGCTGGAGAAACATTTCACTACAAACTGGCAGCTGAGCTGAAGCTGTAAAGACCCTGAGCTGATCTGGTTCAACACTAAAATCAGGATTTCGGTTCTAATCTGCTGAGTTTCACTCGCAGCTCCTCCGTCTCCTCTCCGCCTGTTTCTCCGCTCCTTCAGCTCTGAATGGCTGATTGAGTCACTCGCCGAGTGAATCTCTGACCTTCTCTCAGAGTTCAGTCGACCTCAGGCCTCTGTGTATCTTATATGTCTGTATCTGTCTCTGTCAGGGCTGAATCAGCAGGCTGCAGTGGACGTTCTCTTCATACCTGTGTTTTCCCCTGAAGATCCCAGAGGTGTCGGAATGCCCGCCCGTGTCCATGACAACACGCTGATGTCATGTCTTTCCTCAGGTCACATGTGTGTGCAGGCCGACGGCACACACCTTTCAGCAGGTGTGTGTGCGTGTGTGTGTGTGTGTGTGTGTTGTAGTTTCGTCTGTTTATCTGCATCTGTATTAAACACCAAATGAGCAAGAAAAACTTTCTAAGAGCAAAAATGAAGAAAACATAAGAGGAACCAAGTGTCAGTAGGTGAACCCATCCCCTTGTTTCTACCCTCACTGTCCACTTTATCAGCTCCACTGACTGTATAGCTGCGCTCTGTAGTTCTACAGTTACAGACTGTAGTCCATCTGTTTCTCTGATACTCTGTTACCCTGTTCTTCAGTGGTCAGGACCCCCATGGACCCTCACAGAGCAGGTACTGTTTGGGTGGTGGATCATTCTCAGCACTGGGTGTCGCGCTGGACGAGTGGATCAGATACAGCAGTGCTGCTGGAGTTTTTAAACACTGTGTCCACTCACTGTCCACTCTATTAGACACTCCTACCTTGTCGGTCCACCTTGTAGGTGTAAAGTCAGAGACGACAGCTCATCTGCTGCTGCACAGTTTGTGTTGGTCATCCTATTGTCCTTCATCAGTGGTCACAGGACGCTGCCCACAGGACACTGTTGGCTGGATATTTTTGGTTCTCAGTCCAGCAGCGACACTGAGGTGTGTAAAAACTCCAGCAGCACTGCTGTGCCTGATCCACTCAGACCAGCACAACACACCATGTCAGTGTCACTGCAGTGATGAGAATGGCCCACCACCCAAATAATGTCTGCTCTATAGGGGTCCTGTGGGGGTCCTGACCATTGAAGAACAGGGTAACAAAGCATGCAGAGGAACAGATGGACTACAGTCTGATGTACAGTGAGTGAACATCAAAGAGATCCAGTGACTGCTGTTCAAACCCAGTCCTGACGTCATGTTTAAGTCTGTGCAGGCAAAGATCAGTGAGTGGGTCATTCAGCCGATGCTTTCTGCACATCAGGAGAGATTTTTAATTGTGAGTTTTTGGGAAAAATCCAATTATTTTGGTTGGATTCTGAATCACCTCTCTTTCTCTTTCTCTCCCCTCACAGAGGCGTTAATGAGCTCGGCCCCGGCTTTAGAGGAGGAGAGGCTGGTGTGTGTGTTGGACGTGTGTCTGTTGGGTCAGAACAAGGTCGAAATCATGTGCTCTAAAATCTACAGGACGGCAGACATCACACCTGTGTAGCGCTTACACACACAGGGCCATTCGCCTACTATTCATGTATTTTTCACTGCCACAAACTAAAAGGGTTTAAATGAGTTTATTAATGGTTATTAATTGGGTAATAAAGACATAACATTCTTAAATATGCAGTTACAACACATAAAAAGGGCAGCAGTGAGCTGCTGCTTGTCTAGTAGTGAAGCCCCATTAATTTATATTGTTAAACCTCAGATTTTGAAGTCGGCATTAAACTCATCATTAAACTTCATCATCTATATTCATCAGATATAACAGCTCACCTTTGCCCTTTCATTAATGTTATAACTGTTTATTCATGATTTTATGACCTAACTTATAACTTTAACAAGCTGATTTTAAACCCTGAAACACTTTATAAAGGTAGTCTTATTTTACAGCGGTACCTTTTTTTCTTTTCCTGAAAACATTTATTTCTTATAAAACTCATTGTTATTATTATATGTTATTATATTGTGTATAATATACTGCTTATGGTTAAATATGCTATTTTGGTCATTCTGGAGGAATAAATTATTTTACTACTTCTTTGTCTGAGGAGTAAGTACTTGTAGAGGTTGTTGTCAACACATAAGTGTTACTGGTTTCTTGCTTCTCAGGGAAGAAAGTCACATATATAATGAATCCCTGTTTCAGGGCAGACACACTGTTATCTAAAACAATGGACCAAAGAATGTCGCACAGCTAAAAGACTGAATTTTTATGAATTGCAGGATGTCATAGTGTCAGAAACCTCATAAGCGGGTATGTATGAGATTAATCAACAACCCCACACAGTTTGAGCCGAGCGTGTGATGATTTAAGGCATGCGGTTTATTTAGTGCTAACTCGGTGACTATAGGCTTCCATTACCTTTTAGCTTCGTTAGCCGTCCCGGCTATGGAAACAAAAAACAGAGAAGCTCGGATTACAGCACAAACCTCTTTCTCTGCTACTCCACTACATCTTTACATAGAAAACAGCTGTTTGCTGAGTTAAAGGAAAACTCCAATTTTGTAAAATTACTTAATCATTCATCCGTTTAGATGTAAACAAAATCATTCATCCGTTTAGATGTAAACAAAATCATTCATCCGTTTAGATGTAAACAAAATCATTCAGTCGTTTAGATGTAAACAAAATCATTCAGTCGTTTGGCTTGAAATGCACCTTCATACCACTAGGAACCAGTCATTACTATGACTACACTGCAATTACCATTTTATCTGCCGTCTACAATGACCAGTGACCTTGCATGTGCCTTTTATAAGGTTTAATGTAGCGCTGATGGTAAAATACTGCTAAATGTGGTGTCTGGGTGCAGTTTTTTTTCTTTGCAACACGCTGCATGTGCCTCTTCGTCCTGCACCCCTTTTGTGTTGGTTAGGTCGGCACTGTTGCGTCACATGGTGATAGATCACAGCTCCACCTCGCTGTCCTGCCCCATTAAACTGGAGAGCAGAGTAGTAAGAAGTTTGATGACCCTGTTCATTTCCGTTCACCCTGGGTTCTTCTGCTTCAGCACCGGTGTTGTATCCGATTCAGTTCCCCTTCAAACTCACGTTCCCTTTGACAGATCAGGTCCTCGGGCGGCGCACGCACTGAACAGAAAGGTTCAAAACCCCACATAGCATGGCGTAATTCAGATTCAGTGATTAATATTATTTTCAACTCAAGTAAAGAGTTAAATACTTTTTGTACTGTTTGTTGCCAATTGGGTGAGTGAACATTTCTGCTTCCCGTAGTTCGTGTTGCCTGGCGTTGGCCCGAGGATCTGACCTGTCAAAAGGGAGCGTGGATCTGAGGGGGAAATGAATCGGGCGCAACACTGACGTTAGCCGTGCTAAGCAGCTGTAGCCACAGGCTAGTAACTACAAAAGCACATTAGCCTGCAGCTTTGACCTCAGTTGAGATGCGGTTTTGAGAGGAAACACTGAGGCAATCCTGGAGTAACAGTTTCTAACTTTAGAACAAAACTGTCACAAAACAGCGTCTCGGGTATCAGAGCGAAGAGGTACATGCAGGGAGTTGTAAAGAAAAAATAGTACCCAAAAAACTTTTTTCCCCCCAAATTTGGCAGAATCTTACCATCATCTGCGTTACATACACACCGGCCACTTTATTAGGTACTAGTGAAAGGCTGGACCCCCTTTTACCTTCAGAACTGCCTTAATTCTTCATGGCAGACTTTCAACAAGGTGCTGGTTATTTGAGTTCCTGCTGCCTTTCTATCATCTGGAACCAGTCTGCCCATTCTCCTCTGACCTCAGCACCTTTAAAAAGGTTCCTCAGCGGTTCTCAGCTTGCACATACAGTTCTAAAAAAATATTTGTTATGCTTTATTAGATAATCATTCAAAGGAAACTGATGGGGTTCCTCAGTCCTGGTCCTGGAGATCTACTACTCTGTTCTGATCCAACACCTGCAGCTCCAATATTTCGACACCTTCGGAGGCCTTTGTTACCTGAATCAGGCGTGTTGGACGAGTGATGGATCTCTACAGAGTGATAGGTCTCCAGAACCAGGGCTCAGTACCCTTGTCCTACGGTTTTGTTCCAAACAAGGGTCTTCAGTCTTGTCCTTAAAGAGATGGTGTGGCTGCAGGTCTTCAGTCCAGAAAAGCTGGACTGAAGTTGGTCACATTACCAAGTTGGTCACATTTGGCAACTTCAAGAGCGAATGACAAACTGTAGAAGCTTCTAAAATGAGCATGTTTAAAGCTTTTCAGGGACCAGGAATGCAGGAAAAACATGCTTTCAGTGTTCGCTCCGGCTTTTAGTTTGACTTCTGTAAAATTGTAATTCTTCTAAATATGATTTCTGAAAGTTGTTTGCTTTCAGTTTAAGAAATAGAAAGGGTAATATTTATATATTATTATTATTATTATTATTAAGTGACCCTTATTAGTCCCACAATTGGGAAATTTCACCTCCGCATTTAATCCATCCGTGCAGTAAAACAGCACATTCACATTAGTGAAGACACACTAGGGGGCAGTGAGCACACTTGCCCGGAGCGGTGGGCAGCCCTATCCACAGCACCCGGGGAGCAGTTGGGGGTTAGGTGTCTTGCTCAAGGACAACTCAATCATGTGCTGTTGGCTCTGGGGAACCAACCAGCAGCCTTCCGGTCACAGGGCTGGTTCCCTGACCTCCAGCCCACGACTTCGTTAAAATGGACAGTTCCATTCTTTGCCCAGAACACAACCTGTGGTGATTATGGACGTTACAATACATTTTACATGCTGCTCAAGAACTGACTGGACAAAAATGATTGAACAGTTCCTTTATTTCAAATAAGAGCTGTGGCTGTACTGCACACTGGAATAATCTCAGGCCTTCCCGTCTCAATAAAGTCATGACCTGCCACATTTCAGACATTTCAGTTTCACGCTCTACAGGACAAAATAGTACAAAACTTCAACATGAAATATGTGCTAAATTGCTTTAATCTTTGGTATGATATACTAAAGTAAATGCGAATGTAAAGAGGTGGGCGATATGGCAAAAATAACGCAATACTTCAGGTTATTTTCATGATAAACAATGTCACGATATTTATTTTTTCACACATCTGATCAGCTGGAACTGAGAAAAAGGGCAAGTAGTGTTACATTTTTAAAAATTATGACCAAAGACCGTCAACAAAATGATCTTATTAAATATTTGGCACTGAATCCAGTTTAATGAAACATGTAGTGGGTCAGTGTTCAAGCATTGATATCGATGATATGTTCAGAAAAGAATATCATAACAATTTATCACGATACTGATAAACCGTCATATTGCCCAGCCCTGTGTAAACGTACGGTTTAACCCATTCTTTCTCAGCCACGGTGGCAGTTACTCAGCGTCACACAGACAGACGGAAAAACGGGTGAAATGTGAAATATCACTCTGAACGCTGTAGTTTGGTCTAGAAACATTTAACCAGGAACTGAATCTGATATGAAGACGAAAGATGAAAATCACAGATTTGAAACGTGAAGATTGTCTGTTTGCATGAAAACTGTACATTTATGTCTTGAAATACTGAAAGCTTTATCATCTGGACTCTTCAAACCGGGCTCTTTATGGCGTTTCTAATAATGTCAAAATTTTGACCTAAGTGGTGTAACAATCTGTCGTACAGCTTAAAGACTGCACTCAAAAGCAGCGTCCAGGCGACTGGACAACACTGGAGCAGATATTAGATGAAGGTTTGGAGACCAACCCACTGCCCAGTGGGCAAGTATGGCAGAGAACACTGTACTTTTGTACAATACTGACTAATATTTCTATGAAAATATTTGTTGATTCCCATTTTCAGCAGAGCACAGTAGTAAAAACAGAAACCCAGAGCTGTTTCCTGCAGCACGAGGCTGGAAATGCACATAGTTCAAATGTTTGGCACAAAGGCAGACAGTGAGGCTGAAAGAGGGTCCCGACGATCCGGACCTCAGTAAAATGGCTCAGCTTTCATTTAGAAAATTAGAAAATGTGTAAATAACAACTTTCACATTGTGTAAGAAACGGCAAAGGTTGGGCTCCAGTTTTAAATACAGCGGCAGTCAAAAAGAATTTCTGACATGACGAATATTCTGATGTTTGTGTTCATCATATCTGTTCACTTTGAATGAAAAGTGGAAGGTGCGTTATTTTATATATATATACTATATAAATATATCATTTTAATGATCACCCTAAATTCATGGGTGTTTATCACGTGTATTCATATGAACAAAATACTGGTACTGATTTAGTAAATGTAACAAATGGTTTTCAAAATGTCATTTAAAAAATCTTACTGAAAAAGAAAGTGTGTTTTATATCTGCAGATATATATTTGCATTTATATCTATGTGCATTTGATATCTTCAATATACTGAGTGTTATCAAAACTTTTAATCGCCTGTTTCAGTTATTATTATTTTAAATTAAACAGGCATCTCCTTAGATACCAATAGAAACCTTTGTCCTTAAACTTGAGGTTATATAAACAAACATTATATGAATAATTCCACATTTTCATGGTTCCCCTGATGTCAGAACACCTGACATGGTCAACTGAACCGTTTTAGCCACGACTCAAACACATTTTTACTACGTTTCTGAAGGGCTTCTGACCCCGGCATTGCACCATGAAGGTCACCACTAGGGGTCTTTTTTATGATGCAGTACTCTGGCCTCTCTTTATGTAAAAGCATGTCAAAATAAAAGTCCTTTGCTTTTTTTGTTGTTGTGACATTTGAGGAAGCAGAAATTTGCGGACAAAAGTTTTTCAGTGAGTTGAGCACTTTTAAAGTTGCCTTTTTAGTTTTCATTTTAAAGTTTTCAAACATTTAGAATTGCATTGAACTAAATTGAATCAGCTGATTTGTGTGACACCAAAAAATTGATGCACTAAACTCATCCAGATTGATTGATGAGAGCTGCTCTGTGTAAGATTCAGGGTCAGTGCTACCAAGTGAGGAGAATAAAAACAGGCTGTAAAGCCAGAAATAATAATTTCATGTTCAGGGGCGCAGGGCCGAGAGTTTTTTGGACCATGTCATACGTCTTTACGTCTGGACTGGATTTGAGGAACTTTGTTTTACACGTCAACATCACAGAAACGTGAGGTTCGTCCAGCTGGATGAAGAAGCTAAAGCCCACCCCATTATAAAATGATCTCCATGTTATGTGCAATTGCACATTTTCACCAGAGAGGTCTCCAAATCCCCAAAACTGACATAGTGCAGCTTAAAACAGCAACAATCACCACATGACTGATATTACAAGTCCATGCAAGATGCCTTTCAGTTAATGAAGTGAACTTCAGGCATGTTTTAAAACCCTTTGAGATTCTTCAGCCACACATTTCCCAACAAGAGTTTCAATCCAACCTGAATTTCACTTTACGTGGCTTTTTGTGTTTTCTTGTCTGTCATTCGTTGTGATTCCCTCCTTTAAGTGAACAGACAGAATAAACACAAACAATAAACATCAGTAGATGTCTGTCATGTACGTGTCAGTGTATAGAACGTTTTCACAGAATAAAACAGCACTGAGCAGATTTTCAGTTGCAAGAGGAACTGAGGTCAGAGAGGCACATGTGAAGATGCTACATAGAGAGACATTTTAGAAGAGCGCAGGATTCCCTTCTAACACATTTGTCCAAAAAACAAAGAGGTATTCCGGCAATAGAAGTGTGTTTTCCTATATGTACGATTTTAAAGGGCCCATATTTTACATTTTGCTTGTGTTTTATTTTTTCCTGAGATTCACTTGTTACAAATGTGTGGTTTTTGTACTAAAAACAGTCCAAATTAATTTTGACTTGACTGTTTTCTAACCTCTGTTAATCCTTTAGAAGACGTGTGAATATGCCTTGCTTTTTGCCTTGTTTGCAGCTTAGTTTCCCCGTGTAGACTGCAGGGCTTTAGGAGTGAAAGGTACATTTTTGAAACTTTACTAATGTTTACAAAACTCATTCATATCAAAACAGATGATATGATATGGGCCCTTAAAGTTGGTCTGTGTTGTGCGTATATGTGTGTAAACAGTTGACCCTGTAGTGTAACACTGGAAAAGACGAGGTATAAGAGAATAGCTACAGGTACAAGTGAGAGAGAGAGAGGGAGAGAGAGAGAGAGAGAGAGAGAGAGAGAGAGAGAGAGAGAGAGAGAGAGAGAGAGAGAGAGAGAGAGTGAGAATGAAAGAGAGAGAGAGAGAGAGAGGGAGAGAGAGAGAGAGTGAGAGAGAGAGAGAGAGAGAGAGAGAGAGTGAGAGAGAGAGACAGAGAGAGAGAGAGAGAGAGAGTGAGAATGAAAGAGAGAGAGAGAGAGAGAGGGAGAGAGAGAGAGAGTGAGAGAGAGAGAGAGAGAGAGAGAGAGAGAGACAGAGAGAGAGAGAGAGAGAGAGAGAGAGAGAGAGAGAGAGAGAGTGAGAGAGAGAGACAGAGAGAGAGAGAGAGAGAGAGAGAGAGAGAGACAGAGAGACAGAGAGAGAGAGAGAGAGAGAGAGAGAGAGAGAGACAGAGAGACAGAGAGAGAGAGAGAGAGAGAGAGAGAGAGAGAGTGAGAATGAAAGAGAGAGAGAGAGAGAGAGAGGGAGAGAGAGAGAGAGAGAGAGAGAGAGAGAGAGAGAGAGAGAGAGAGAGAGAGAGAGAGAGAGAGAGAGAGAGAGAGAGACTTTGCTCAGATTCCTCCCAAATGCCCCCCCTTTCCTGTCTCTCTGCCCTCATGGTGCAGATGAAACCATAAGAATTTTCATTGTTCTTTCCTTCCATCCACCCCTTCATCCTTTCTTCCCATTCATTCCAGTTGCTTGGCCGTTCGTTTCTTCCGTTTATCCGCGGGTGCTGTACATGTCTGCATCCTCAGGATGGGCCTGCCCGTGGTCCACTAAGGATGGGTCAGGAACAAACCGAGGTTTCCCTGTAAAAATCAACCACAACCAGAGAAAACTACATGGAATAAGAGACGTGAGTAAACACAGAAACATGATATCAGAATGAAGACCCGTTTCACCAAAACCCTTCCTAAAACCGCGGAGATTGGGGGGCAGTAGCTCTCAGTCAAGGTCCCGCTTTACACGTTAGACCCCATTTACACCTGGTCACTTCCCGCGAATCTGAATCGTATTCTTTAAGATTTCGGCTACATGTTTATATTTGGTAGTCATGTGTCTCCAGTTACTCAGACTGGCATCCGATTGTTGTGTGGGAGGGAATATGCAAATTCACTAATTACGCAGGAGCCAATTATCAGTTGTTTATCATTCAGCCTCTTTGTAGTTTGTTTTGCACGGTCCATGTTGCTGTTAAGCATTTTGTTTAGTCTGGTTCCCAAACATGTGCAGCCCCCCATATTATCTTCCTCGCAGATGTAGATCACGCGCTCTGTGACGCACTGCATGGGGGAGGAGATTTGGTTGCACTGGGAGGAGTTTCAGTTGTACTGGGAGGGGTTTCGGTTGCACTAGAAGAGGTTTCAGTTGTACTGGGAGGTGTTTGGTGGAACTGGGAGGTGTTTTAGTTCTACTGGGATGGGTTTCGGTTGCATTGGAAGAGGTTTCAGTTGTACTGGGAGGTGTTTTGGTTGCACTAGAAGAGGTTTCAGTTGTACTGGGAGGTGTTTTGGTTGCACTAGAAGAGGTTTCAGTTGTACTGGGAGGTGTTTTGGTTGCACTAGAAGAGGTTTCGGTTGTACTGGGAGGTGTTTTGGTTGCACTAGAAGAGGTTTCGGTTGCACTGGGAGGGGTTTCAGTTGTACTGGGAGGGGTTTCAATTGTACTGGGAGGGGTTTCAGTTGTACTGGGAGGTGTTCAAGTTTGCACTAGAAGAGGTTTCAGTTGTACTGGGAGGTGTTTTGGTTGCACTAGAAGAGGTTTCAGTTGTACTGGGAGGTGTTTTGGTTGCACTAGAAGAGGTTTCGGTTGCACTGGGAGGGGTTTCAGTTGTACTGGGAGGGGTTTCAATTGTACTGGGAGGGGTTTCAGTTGTACTGGGAGGTGTTCAAGTTTGCACTAGAAGAGGTTTCGGTTGCATTGGAAGAGGTTTCAGTTGTACTGGGAGGTGTTTTGGTTGCACTAGAAGAGGTTTCGGTTGCACTGGGAGGGGTTTCAGTTGTACTGGGAGGTGTTCAAGTTTGCACTGGGAGGGGTTTCAGTTGTACTGGGAGGTGTTCAAGTTTGCACTGGGAGGGGTTTCGGTTGCACTGGAAGAGTTTTCGGTTGTACTGAGTTTTCGGTTGTATTGGGAGGTGTTTCGGTTGTACTGGGAGGTGTTTCAGTTGTACTGGGAGGTGTTTCGGTTGCACTGAAAGAGGTTTCAGTTGTACTGGTAGGGGTTTCAGTTGTACTGGGAGGTGTTCAAGTTTGCACTGGGAGGGGTTTCGGTTGCACTGGAAGAGTTTTCGGTTGTACTGAGTTTTCGGTTGTATTGGGAGGTGTTTCGGTTGTACTGGGAGGTGTTTCAGTTGTACTGGGAGGTGTTTCGGTTGCACTGAAAGAGGTTTCAGTTGTACTGGTAGGGGTTTCAGTTGTACTGGGAGGTGTTTCGGTTGCATTGGAAGAGGTTTCAGTTGTACTGGGAGGTGTTTTGGTTGCACTAGAAGAGGTTTCGGTTGCACTGGGAGGGGTTTCAGTTGTACTGGGAGGGGTTTCAATTGTACTGGGAGAGGTTTCAGTTGTACTGGGAGGTGTTTCGGTTGCACTGGGAGGGGTTTCGTTACACTGGGAGGGGTTTTGGTTGCACTGGGAGGGGTTTTGGTTGTACTGGGAGGTGTTTCAGTTGTACTGGGAGGTGTTTCGGTTGTACTGGGAGGTGTTTCGGTTGTACTGGGAGGGGTTTCAGTTGCACTGGGAGGTGTTTCAGTTGCACTGGGAGGTGTTTGGTTGTACTGGGAGGTGTTTGGTTGTACTGGGATGTGTTTCAGTTGTACTGGGAGGTGTTTGGTTGTACTGGGAGGTGCTTGGTTGTACTGGGATGTGTTTCAGTTGTACTGGGAGGTGTTTGGTTGTACTGGGAGTTGTTTCAGTTGTACTGGGAGGGGTTTAAACGAGGTCTTAGTGTTTTTCCCACCCTGGTTGAGTTAATCAGCTAATTAATAAGCAGTGGCACCCTAGAACCACTCTTTTACAGCATTATTCACTTAATAAGTCTTCATGCACTAATGAATTATTATTTTAATCATAACAGGAATGTCTTTTTGTCTTTTGGCCTACGATTTCATCTAGTCTTACTCACAAATCAGTCTTGTTTAATAAGCTTTGGAAGCCCCCTAGTGGCTGACGATGCCCCTGCAGGACACAGCCGCCTGTCTGTGTCTTTTGTGCAGGTTGCACTAGTGCTCACTGATGTAACCTGTCAACTTTATTGATCAGGATCTTGCCGAGCACTCTTACTTTGTCAAAAGAGAAACGCTACTTCTGCTCTGCTGTCATGAAGCTTCATTTTAAAGAGTGGGATTCCACCTATTTTTCAACATGTCTGCATAAATGAAATGATATGAGAGTAAACAAACAGTCTTCAGAGTGGTTTGATGTGAAATGATTAATTGTTAAAATTATTAGAGAAATTTACCAGCACAAATGTCTTTACAGCGGTGGCAAAAGGAACCAGGGGTCAGAATGTCTACCTCTTTGTCAAGAATGAATTAAAGAAACTATAAAAAAGATGCATTCTAGACCCAAGCCTTCTCAAAACCATAATAAATGTCCCATGCATTAGAGGCATATGATGCATCTAGTTTGAGTCAATACTGACTCTGCAAGTTTCTCTAGAACAGAGCATTTCACACCAAACCACTCCTAATTGCTTGTTTACATATTAACCATGCAGAATGTTTTAAAACTCAGATGAACATGTTTTCTCTTACTGAGAAGATAGCAGGACCAGCGTCAATCAGTCCAGACCACAAACCACACTCCACTCATACTGACACTTTGTTGTGTGTGTCATCTCATGCCTCAATCACTCGTGCGATGAGGGTGCAATGACCTTATCAAATGTGTGAAAGGCACGTTCGTATTTACAGCTGCTACATCATATTTACCATCAGTCACCCATTCTCACCTTTCATTGCGGGTGACTTTAAGGCAGGGACCTCTTCTACCTCAGCAGGGGGTTTGGTCTCCTCTACAGCAGCTGGAGGTGGTTTGCCGTCATCTACAGCAGGAGGAAGCAATGCGGTGTCCTCTGTGGCAGATGGAAGGCGTGGGGTCTCATCTTCAGCATGTGTAGGTGGGATGGTCTCTGCAGGTGAAGAGGACGTGGTTTCTAGCCCAACAGCAAGAGTCCGCGGGGCCTTGTCTAAGACATCAGTAATGGATGTGTTCTCATCTGTGGTTGAAGGACCAGGTGTGGCTTCTTCAACAGAAGGAGTCAGGGGACCAGTTTCTTCAACAATAGGAGGCAGGGGTGTGGCTGCCTCTAAAGCAGTGGGTGAGAGAGTGGGTTCAGCTGGGGGAGGAGAAGGTGGAATGTCCTTTTCTTCAGGGAGCAATGCAGAAAGGGTGGGCTCTTCAACTGGCAGAGGGATTACTGGTGTGGCCTCTTCCTCTGGCACCAGCTCAGATATTACAAAATTGGTAGGCTGAAGGGCAGCTTCCACAACAGCTTCAGGGCCAACCTCAAAATCAGGGACAGTTTCAGCAGCATGTGTAAGTTCAAGGGCAGCTTCAGGTTCAGATTGTAGCTGAGCGGCCAGAAGAATGACCTCTGCCTCTGGGGTTGGTTCAGCTAGCGGTTTAACAGATTCAGACAAAGTTTCATCAACTGCTGCCAATTCCACAATGCTAGAGGTGGTGTCTACAGCTGGAGCAACTTCTGCTGAGAAAACTTCTACCTCTAGGGTAACCTTGGCTGGAGGAGTCTCTTCTGGGGCAACATCAGGGAGAAAGGCAACTTCAACTACTGGAGAAGTTTCTACAACGAGATCAAGTTCTGAGGCAGCATCCACTTCTGATACAGTGACAACCTCTGCGACTGGGGAAACTTCAGGAATTGGAGGAAGCTCTATTGGGGCAACATCTGGGGCAACATCAGGTAGTGGGGCAACTTGTGCAACTAGAGCATCCTCTGCTAATGCGACTCCACATGTAGGGCCGACCTCTTCCTGGGTAACATCAGACAGCGGGGCAACTTCAGCAGCTGAAACATCCTCTCCTGGTATAACCTCATTCACAGGAGTAGCTTCTTCCTCTGAGGTAACATCAAACAAGGGGACAAGCTTTGCAACCATCACTTCTGTCATCTCTGATGTAACCTCGTTCATAGGGGTAGTGTATACAGTTGAGGCAACCTCAGCAGATATCTCTGTTTCTGGGGTAACTTCTTCTAGGGCAAAATCAGGTGGTTGGGGAACATCAGCAGTTGGGGAAACCTGTGATACAGGAGCATCTTCTTGTGGTACATCAGGCAATGAAGCAACTTTGACAGTTGGGGCAAGTTCTGATAGAGAAGCATCAATTCCTGGTTCACTCTCAGGCAAAGTGATAAGATTTTCTGGTGCATCATCAGGTTCAAGGGCAACATCTGCTAATGGGGCAACATCTTCAAAGGTAATAACTGGGGTGGTTTCAGTTTCTGGCAAACAGACAACATCTGACTCTGCAACATCAGCCACAACTGCAAGTTCTGGTTCTGGTGCTACGCTTTCTGTAAGGGTGGGAATCATCTCAGCTGTGGTGGAAGGAGTGTCTGAAGTTGCTCCTTGGCCTTCAGCAGCCTCAACTGGCTCAGGTTCAAGAAGAGCCTTAACTTCTAGGTCAAAGTTTGGAGTGACAGGCTAAAAAGAAGACAAAAAATGTAAAAACTTCTGTATTTTTGAGGAGGAAGTATTTACACATTTCTAAAACAATACCTCTACAGTTTATTAACTGGCCTATAGTTTCGAGGCACTCCAGGTGTAGTAAGCATATATATTTGGGATGTGGCTGTGCTCCTTAACATTCTATCATTGTAATCCAATGTTTCCCAGTTCTTCCCAATCCTGGTGCTCAAGTACCTCTGCAATGCACATATTAATGTGCTTGCCTGTTTCTGACTCATCACTAATCAACAAGCCCTTCATGAGGAAAATGGGTGTATTTTCAGGATCAATCCAGGAGCTTGTTTCACAAAGCACATTTAACTAAGTCAGGGTTCCTGATCAACTTTCAGCTTCACAAAAACAAACAGTAGTCAACAACCTTCTCTGTTGACCCAGCTTTAGACACTTAAGCTACACACCAAGGGTCCTGGGGGATGGAGAGACTTGGAGAATAAGTGTTGTGTGTCTAACTTGCTGTTTAGACTGGGTTTGAAGCAGAACTGGACAGAGCGCTCTTTCTTCAAATAAATAATATTTTCTGCAAATCCCGATCTCCTGAGATTTGTCAGGATCAAAGATTTACATCAGTAGCACCAAGTTATTCTTAATCAAATTATAAGTTATATTTATGTCTGATTTTTTTTGTTGCTCTCCTGGTAAAAACCCCCAAAGGGTTTGTTGTTCTTTTAGAGTGTTACACTAGGTGATGACCTGCAGCAATGAAAAGAAGAAAATAACTGAAAACCACAGAGGGTACGCCCTGGTTTGTCCAACACATCAGCAATTCTGAACTTAACCTGCCCCAAAGCTGGTGAACTGTGCTGTAGTGCTGTATAAGTGTGTGTGTGTGTGTGTGTGTATGTATATATATATGTATATATATATATATATATATATATATATATATATATATATATATATATACACACACACACACACACACACACACACAGTGGTGCTTGAAAGTTTGTAATCCCCTTTAGATCTTCACAACATTTTTATGGAAGTGTATCAAGGCAAAAATGAGCTAAGGAGAACACTGGAACAGGGTTTTTTGGACGGATGAGACCAAAATAGATAGTTTAGGTTTGAATGAGAAGTGTTATGTGTTGAGAAAGGAAAACACCAGCATAAAAACCTTATCCCATTTGGGAAACATGGTGGTGGTAGTATCATGGTTTGGGCCTTGTTTGTTGCACCTGGGCCAGGATGGCTTGCCATCATTGATGGAACAACAAATAAATGACCGTCTACATTTTTGCCTCCTTTGTTTAATTTGGTTCTCTTTATCTACTATTAGGACTTGTGAGAATGTCTGATGAAGTTTTAAGTCAAATTTATGGAAATATAGAAAATTCTAAAAGGTTATATATATATATATAGTTGAAACAGTTGTTTTTTCATTCTGATTTATTTTATTTTATCGATGTTATTTTGAACAGATATATTCCTACAGAACTACGGTTAGAAAAATGACAAGGACTCAGCTGTGAGTTTGTTGTCCATGGATGTGTGTTTGTGTCTGTGTATTTGCCTGTGGTACCTCTAGGGTTGCAGGAGGAACAGTGACATCTGCTTTGGGTTTGGATTTTAACACTGAGGCAACCACTGAACTGGCAGAATACACCTTCTTACCCGTAAACTATGAAGAGAAGATAATATACAGTAAATACACTTTAAACAGGATGAGATAAAACAGACTAATGATATGAACACTTACGCTACCTTTAGAACTCCCACTGTCTGTGTGGGGTAACACACAGCAGTACCAACAGCTGTGAAAGCCAGAGGAACACCTATTCTCTTTATCCGAGAGCCTGAACACACACACACACACACACACACACACACACACACACACAGACCAACCATGTGATAATGCTGTGACTGTGAAGGTCAAAGATGAGAAAATAAGTCATTTTTTATGTCTCAAGCAATAAGCTGCACTACAGAACTGGCACCAGCCCTTTTTTCATGGCAGAAAATATTTGGGACTGGTTATGTCCACTGGTCATCTGTCCCATACCAAAGGGAACAGTTTCATGTATTTATAAAATATCATATCACTTTCTTTTGCAATCCATTAAGAAGACACTGGCGCCAAATATCGATTTATTAATTGAAACATGCCTGTGCTGTAAATGCTCTAAATGGACTACCCTGACATTTGATTTACCAGATTCACTACTTCGTCCCTCCACATGGTGGCGCTAATCAAATGAACAGGGTGAACCTGCAGTGAAGAAACTCACAGGGGAAAAATTGTGGACAACGGACACCGTCCTCTTTCCAGTTGGCCCACTTCAGCTTTTACAGCATTGGAGGAACAAATGAAACAAAGTCTTTGCGATGGAAGAGCCGTTAAAATAAAGAACGCAACGAACAGGCACAGCCACCTTCTTCATCATCCGGACCTGGTTGTTGAAACAACAACTAACATTGCCACTCCAAGTCGGCCTGGTTCTTCAAAGTTCTTCAACACTGTCTGTGGTAACCAAGCCAACGACACCTTAAGGATTTATTTACTTTTCGCCGGTGAGCATAAAGTCACTAAGCACTATGACATCACATCAGTCGTTGCACCAGAACGTAAACCAGATGCGCCGATTTAAGATTCACTATTTTGTAGAGTTCACTAAGTGTGAGCACAGAAAAGCACTCTAGTGGTGAAATGTAGCAAACAACATAGACAATCTGTCAGTTTACACTCTCAAATGGACAAAATAGAAGCTACGTTTGACTCAACACGTGATCTAGTGTAGCCAAGATAAACAGCAAGCCAGCGTCCAGTGGCACCAGCTGAGCATAAGTTCAAACGTAGGGTAGTTGTAACGTAAGTTACTAAATCAGAACGAGCTGCACCACAAACTAGCTTTAACGTTGAGTTTAGTAGCTACTAAATTTTGACACCCAGGACGGGGAAACCATCAGAAACAACGTACACAGCACAACAAGACCAAAAACATGACTCTTTTGTTAAAATTAGCTAAAATCTCTAAACGCTGTGCTGTGAATGGCCCTGGTTTAAACTGAGCATGAAGCTGAACACCCACAGCTCTGGCTCAGTGAGGCTGCTGCTGTGTCGCTCAGCCAGACACCGGCGTGTTTGTTTGTCTCAGGGAAACATTAAAGAATAATCAGACAGCAGCTGCAGACAATTCGATTCATTCAGTTTAACTCGTACACTGTTCTCCTCTAGGCTGGACACTTTTGTCCACTGAAAAAGTCAACGCAAGCTGCCGTCGTGTTTCCATGGCAGCAGGTTTACTGATTGGTTCTGAACATCGTTATCGTCACGTTAAAGCATTGTAGACATTGGTTAGCTGTTACTAGTTAAGTCATTACTTATGGATTTGTGGTGCAACCAATGGTTTGAAACTAACTAGTGTAACTGAGGACTTAACAAAGACTTCACGCCCAAAGTTACGCAAACCTACTGCAGCCCAATCCAGCAGCCAGTTGCACCAGCAAGTTCCATCGTGAGTTGGGGTGTAAAGTCCATCCTAATGTTGAGTAGTTGGTTTAAAAGAATTTCGGTGAAATCGTTCGCATTTCTCTCTTTTATTAAACCACATTGACCTTGCGTAAGGTCAAACCACCAATATTTCAAAAAAGAGTATTTTACAATAAAGCGGTGTTTTCAAAAGTGGTGTCCTCAAAGCGTCCGTCTCTACGTGTGTTTATTCCATTTTACTGCTGGATTTTTTCGATGTTTAAACTGGGATCTCATACACATTTTACTGGCACTTAATCAATGAACGGTCAGTAACGTTAGGGAAGCTGCAGCTGCTTCACTAGTTTTAAACCAACTACTCTCAACGTTAGGATGGACTTTACACCCCAACTTACGATGGAACCTGCTGGCGCAACTGGCTGCTGGACTGGGCTGCACCAGGTTTGCGTAAGTTTATACTTAAAGTCTTTAAGTCCTCAGTTACACTAGTTAGTTAATCGCTATGTGAATGACAGGCGGTGATGTTAGCTGTTATATTGTGTTATGCATTGTATGGTAATGAGGTCAGCGTCACACGCAGCCTGAGCACTGACGGATCTGCTCTTGTAGCTCTGCATGCAGTTGGCTTGTGTACTTGAACAGAGTCGCCCACCAGGTTTTGGAACGACACGGTAGAAAAAAATCTCAGCGCCGGACACAAAACTGGTCTCAGGGCTGTGTTACTGCCTGTGTTGTGTGACTTGTTGTGTGAACCTGTGATCTTTTCTATGTCGGAACCGAAATGCAAACCGAGCCGTGTTTCGTTTTCCCGTCGCTCAAATGGACCAGCTGTTTAAACCCATTGTTTCATGGCAGAACGTACACCTGCTACAGTCTGTGTGTAGATTTTAAGTTATAACTTGTACTTGGCGCCAGGTTGATTAAATAGGTTCAGTTGCTTCCTCTGCGGACCAGTTCTTGTTTTTCGCATGTTTTAGTGGAAAAACATCCTTATAACACATCATACTCCGCATCTTATGTGCTTTAAATATGGAGAGACAAGATACAATGTTTTAAATTAAGAAATTCTAATGACCGTGAATATTAAAACTGGTGGGTTGTTCAAAGAACATGGCAAATTCGATTTCCGGGGGAAGATCAGTGCGGTCAGTGTAGGGTCATGTCTCACCCTTGCGTGCCAGGACGAGGCCAGCCAAGCCGGACACAGTGATGACACCAACTCTTGGCAGGAAGCCAGGGGGCGGGTCTCTCAGGAACTCGTACGTGTCTGACACAGCCAGAAGGTCAAGGGTCAAAAGTCACATTAAAGAAAGACCCACCTTGCTCCACTCCCAGATCCATCACCCTTCACAGACACAGTTAAGCCTCACCTTGACCAGCTTGGTACAGAGACATGACTCCAACTTTGACTGAAGTGCAGGCATCCTGTTAAAAGAACAGATCAGCTTAGAAAGTTCAACAACTGACAAATTAATAACACATTTAATCAAAAAAATGATGAAGTTTAGTGTCAGAATTAAAGTTAAAGTATTATAAGTATACTAAGTATTCGGTTTCAACAGTACTCAAAAGTACATTTGAGTACAGCTGTACTATTAAGCACTGTTGAAAGGGAATACCTGTAGTTTTACTAAAAAAAGTAAATATTTTAATATAAGTATCAAAAGCTTGGAAGCAAAATAAATAATAAGCCAATTTGGCCACTTAATTGTGGTACTTTAAAATCTGCATACAGTGTATAATAAATGACAATTTAATTGCAATTATTTATGTGCCTTATGGTTAAGGTTTTATATATTTTTATGGCTGTTATCAGATCTCCATAATGGTAACTCTACAGGAGAAGGAAAAAACATACTTTATTTTCAATGTAAGTCAATGGAACCCGGCGTCTTTCTAAGTCATTTTGAGTCGTTTCTTTTAGTTCCTTCATCACAAAATTTACACACCATGTAAAGAACAACAGGTATTTTCAAATTATCTCAAAAACTGAAAAACAACAAAAATGAAAATATTAGGTTTTGTTCCGACAGCAACGATAAATTAATCAACAGCTAAGATTTCCTGATCACATCAGTCCTAATACTGAAGGTCTTTTGAAGGTCTTGGAAATATAATTAATATTTGTACTCAACTTTTCAATGTGGATACTTTTTGACTTTCACTTAAATATATTTTTGGCCTATATTTCACTTTTAATTGAGCAAGATTTTGGTTACATTCACTGCAGGTGAAAGTGACCCAAATCTGTTTGTATGTTCTATTAATTTGTGTATTAATTTGTGTTGTGTGAACAGCAAAGAACAGGCTGACTCCGGCGGCTGCACTTCAGATTTGGGCCATTTTCACTTGTGAAACTGAAGCTGACCTTTCCGGTTTTTCCATTTTGGCACCAGGTTTGCGTCACTTTGCCAGGTTCCTTCTTCACGGCAGGCAAACGAAAGAAACTGAACTTCCTTTCTCTGTTTGATCAGCTTCCACAAATTCCCACCAGAAATCCAGCATTTTTACTCTTTTCCATCCACATGAATGTTATTCTGTTTTAAGTAGCAGTTTGCGCAGCTCATTTGGTGCCACATGAAAGGAGTCTACCATTCTTACCGAAACACAGACCGTCTCAATAATCCGGTCATAGTCGGACTCCTGCAGTTATCTGATCATCCAAACGGTCATGTAAACAGCACACAGCACACTCCGATCTGGAAATCTGATTAAGAAATCTGATAAAGGTCCTGAACTTTAGCTCAGTAATAAGATTTCTCAGTGCATGTGAACTCTTACTCTGATTTCTTTCTCTGCACATGTGTGATAACAGACTGCCGTACCAGAAATGAGCAAGCAGCGTTGCCGTGAGACGCCGCAAAACACTTAAACCTTAGGCGCTTAAACCGACTACATGCTTGATGAAATGACGGATTTAAATATTCTTCATCTTCTAGACGATTTTTATTCACATTTTCAGGTAAAACTGTGCGATGTCACGTCTCCGTCTGTGGGTTTATTGGCTGGTTGTAAAGCAGAAATCTGATTACCGTCTGACTCCTGTGGACCTGGAGTTTCCCCATTATCTGATTTCAAGTGCAGGTAAACGTGTTGATTGGATTACTGACAAAATCTGATTTTCTGCAGTTATTGGATTATTACAGCACTCATAAAGGACATTTTGTAAGGGTTCAGCCGGCCCTGCCTGCTGCCAGCAGAGGGCAACGCCGGCAGCCTGTCCAGCCTGCGCCACCAGCTGCCAGCAGAGAGCGACGGTGGCAGGGTTTCCAGCCTGCGCCACCAGCTGCCAGCAGAGGGCGATGGCTGCATGAGGCCTTACCTTCAGGGAACTCCAATTCCCAGAAGTCCTCAGGCTGATTAGGCCCAACTCAACACAGCTGCGGACTCCTCTACTTAAGGCCTGGCAAACAGAGGCGTTCGTCACACCTTTGTACAGGGATGACTGGTACGGTACTGAGAGTCGTAAAAGAGGGCTGAGAAAAGAAACTGCCCCAAACTAAAAAAACAGAGAAGAGGGCTGAGAAAAGAAATTGCCCCAAACTAAAAAAACAGAGAAGAGGGCTGAGAAAAGAAACTGTCCCAAACTAAAAAAACAGAGAAGAGGGCTGAGAAAAGAAACTGCCCCAAACTAAAAAAACAGAGAAGAGGGCTGAGAAAAGAAACTGTCCCAAACTAAAAAAACAGAGAAGAGGGCTGAGAAAAGAAACTGTCCCAAACTAAAAAAACAGAGAAGAGGGCTGAGAAAAGAAACTGTCCCAAACTAAAAAAACAGAGAAGAGGGCTGAGAAAAGAAACTGTCCCAAACTAAAAAAACAGAGAAGAGGGCTGAGAAAAGAAACTGTCCCAAACTAAAAAAACAGAGAAGAGGGCTGAGAAAAGAAACTGTCCCAAAGCTACTTAAAGAAAGAAAGGTTCTTGAGCTACAGACGGCTCAAAGAAACAGAAGAAGTGTTTGTTACCACTGAGAGCAAACAACTGAAGCAAAGTCTGTCTTCCCTTCGTTCTTGGAGTGGAAGTGTTTTTTATTTTCCCGTTCTCTTTCGTTTCGCCTTTCTGGTTCAGCGTTTGTTTGAGCACGTTTCGTTTGCCTTTCGCCGTGTTTCCGCCTCTTCTTTTCCCCTCCCTCGAGGTGTTTTGCCCGTAGTCGCCTGTGATCCTCAGTGGCGCAGCGGAAACATGGGCACTGGCTCTGGGTCACCTCAACTGCAATGTTTCAAACTCACAGTCCAGCGCCCCAATAAACCCATTGATCACTCTTTCTCTCAGGTTTTCATGTCTGCACGTGGCTCCACCTCCCCGCCGTCCCTTTACACATTTAAGTTCATTAGACATTCTCAGGTACCTGCACTGCTCTGACGTAAGGCTGAAGCCCCACTCTCATTCGGCCCAGTCCGGCCTGCAGGCGTCCTGGCTGCTCGTCCACATACTGCGTCACCGGAGCCTCCGGATTATAGACAGACAACTACAGGAAATATCAACAGAATTAAGATACAGAGGGTAAAGGCCTAAAGAATAAAACAGTCTGGCTCATTTCTACACAATCAACTGCCCATTGTTGTGGTCAATAGACATGGTAATGCACAGGCCAGTGTGTATCACCTCTCGTGGAGATATGTGCTCATCTGTCTTCTCCTCAGTCATAGCGTAAACTCGAAATGAGGCCAGTCCCACAGCAGCCGGCAATGCCGTCAACTTCACCACCTGAAAAACATGAATTATCTAAATGTTCTCTAATGTGGTGCACTGCCATGATTCGGAGTGTTAGTTTAGCAGAAACTCGGGTTCAGTTTTATTTGTAGCGCTCTTTTTATAACAGATATAGGTCTAAGGCAGCTGGTATAGTGTAGTGGGTAACACCTCTGCCTTCTACGCTGTAGACTGGGGTTCAATCCCCACCTGGATAAGCCCCCTACACTACAACGAGAAGAGTCCTTGGGCAAGACTCCTAACACCACCTTCACCCACCTGTGTAAAATGATCTGATTGTAAGTCGTGCTGGATAAGAGTTATTTTTCTATATAAGAGTTATTTTTCTATCTTTTATCTATTATGATTATCATGTCATATTAAGCTGTAATCAAGGCTTAATTATCTAATTTCCACACCTTACTAACCCACATTATTTTTGTTTATACGGGATGTCATGAGGGGGGCTCTGTAGTTTCTCTTTTATTACAGTTTTCCTCCATAATTTTAATGTTTTTAATCCACTCTGTAAACTCAGTTTAAAAGGTGTCACACATGTAAAACAGGAGTTACTGTTATTAGTGTGAGAGTTTTCTAATACACACTTCTGCTCTGTGAGACTGCAGTGTGTGTTGAGCGAGGTGTGCAGTGTGTTGCCTGTGTTGTACGGTGCGAGTTGTGCGGTGTGTTGCCTGTGTTGTGCAGTGTGAGTTGTGCAGTGTGTTGCCTGTGTTGTGCGGTGTGAGTTGTGCGGTGTGTTGTCTCTGTTGTGCAGTGTGAGTTGTGCAGTGTGTTGTCTCTGTTGTGCAGTGTGAGTTGTGCAGTGTGTTGCCTGTGTTGTGCGGTGTGAGTTGTGCACTGTGTTGCCTGTGTTGTGCGGTGTGAGTTGTGCAGTGTGTTGCCTGTGTTGTGCAGTGTGAGTTGTGCAGTGTGTTGCCTGTGTTGTGCGGTGTGAGTTGTGCACTGTGTTGCCTGTGTTGTGTGGTGTGAGTTGTGCAGTGTGTTGCCTGTGTTGTGCAGTGAGTTGTGCAGTGTGTTGCCTGTGTTGTGCAGTGTGAGTTGTGCAGTGTGTTGCCTGTGTTGTGCGGTGTGAGTTGTGCGGTGTGTTGCCTGTGTTGTGTGGTGTGAGTTGTGCAGTGTGTTGCCTGTGTTGTGCGGTGTGAGTTGTGCGGTGTGTTGCCTGTGTTGTGCGGTGTGAGCTGTGCGGTGTGTTGCCTGTGTTGTGCGGTGTGAGTTGTGCGGTGTGTTGCCTGTGTTGTGCGGTGTGTTGCGCGGTGTGTGTTGTGCAGTGTGTTGCCTGTGTTGTGCAGTGTGAGCTGTGCGGTGTGTTGTGCGGTGTGAGTTGTGCGGTGTGTTGCCTGTGTTGTGTGGTGTGAGTTGTGCAGTGTGTTGCCTGTGTTGTGCAGTGTTAGTTGTGCGGTGTGTTGCCTGTGTTGTGCAGTGTGAGTTGTGCTGTGTGTTGCCTGTGTTGTGCTGTGTGTTGCCTGTGTTGCGCGGTGTGAGTTGTGCAGTGTGTTGCCTGTGTTGCGCGGTGTGAGCTGTGCGGTGTGTTGCCTGTGTTGTGCGGTGTGAGCTGTGCGGTGTGTTGCCTGTGTTGTGCGGTGTGAGTTGTGCAGTGTGTTGCCTGTGTTGTGCGGTGTGAGTTGTGCGGTGTGTTGCCTGTGTTGTGCGGTGTGAGTTGTGCAGTGTGTTGCCTGTGTTGTGCGGTGTGAGCTGTGCGGTGTGTTGTCTGTGTTGTGCGGTGTGAGTTGTGCAGTGTGTTGCCTGTGTTGTGCAGTGTGAGCTGTGCGGTGTGTTGCCTGTGTTGTGCAGTGTGTTGCCTGTGTTGTGCGGTGTGTTGCCTGTGTTGTGCGGTGTGAGTTGTGCGGTGTGTTGCCTGTGTTGTGCAGTGTGAGCTGTGCGGTGTGTTGCCTGTGTTGCGCGGTGTGAGTTGTGCGGTGTGTTGCCTGTGTTGCGCGGTGCGAGTTGTGCAGTGTGAGTTGTGCGGTGTGTTGCCTGTGTTGCGCGGTGCGAGTTGTGCGGTGTGTTGCCTGTGTTGTGTGGTGTGAGTTGTGCGGTGTGTTGCCTGTGTTGTGTGGTGTGAGTTGTGCAGTGTGTTGCCTGTGTTGTGCAGTGTGAATTGTGCAGTGTGTTGTGCAGTGTGAGTTGTGCAGTGTGTTGCCTGTGTTGTGCAGTGTGTGTTGTGCAGTGTGTTGCCTGTGTTGTGCAGTGTGAGTTGTGCAGTGTGTTGCCTGTGTTGTGCAGTGTGTTGCCTGTGTTGTGCGGTGTGAGTTGTGCACTGTGTTGCCTGTGTTGTGCAGTGTGTTGCCTGTGTTGTGCGGTGTGAGCTGTGCACTGTGTTGCCTGTGTTGTGCGGTGTGAGTTGTGCACTGTGTTGCCTGTGTTGTGTGGTGTGAGTTGTGCAGTGTGTTGCCTGTGTTGTGCGGTGTGAGTTGTGCGGTGTGTTGCCTGTGTTGTGCGGTGTGAGTTGTGCGGTGTGTTGCCTGTGTTGTGCGGTGTGAGCTGTGCGGTGTGTTGTCTGTGTTGTGCGGTGTGAGTTGTGCGGTGTGTTGCCTGTGTTGTGCGGTGTGAGTTGTGCGGTGTGTTGCCTGTGTTGTGCGGTGTGAGTTGTGCGGTGTGTTGCCTGTGTTGTGCGGTGTGAGCTGTGCGGTGTGTTGCCTGTGTTGTGCGGTGTGAGTTGTGCAGTGTGTTGCCTGTGTTGTGCGGTGTGAGTTGTGCGGTGTGTTGCCTGTGTTGTGCAGTGTGTTGCCTGTGTTGTGCGGTGTGAGTTGTGCGGTGTGTTGCCTGTGTTGTGCGGTGTGAGTTGTGCGGTGTGTTGCCTGTGTTGTGCAGTGTGAGCTGTGCGGTGTGTTGCCTGTGTTGCGCGGTGTGAGTTGTGCGGTGTGTTGCCTGTGTTGCGCGGTGCGAGTTGTGCAGTGTGAGTTGTGCGGTGTGTTGCCTGTGTTGCGCGGTGCGAGTTGTGCGGTGTGTTGCCTGTGTTGTGTGGTGTGAGTTGTGCGGTGTGTTGCCTGTGTTGTGTGGTGTGAGTTGTGCAGTGTGTTGCCTGTGTTGTGCAGTGTGAATTGTGCAGTGTGTTGTGCAGTGTGAGTTGTGCAGTGTGTTGCCTGTGTTGTGCAGTGTGTGTTGTGCAGTGTGTTGCCTGTGTTGTACAGTGTGAGTTGTGCAATGTGTTGCCTGTGTTGTGCAGTGTGTTGCCTGTGTTGTGCGGTGTGAGTTGTGCACTGTGTTGCCTGTGTTGTGCAGTGTGTTGCCTGTGTTGTGCGGTGTGAGCTGTGCACTGTGTTGCCTGTGTTGTGCGGTGTGAGTTGTGCACTGTGTTGCCTGTGTTGTGCAGTGTGAGTTGTGCGGTGTGTTGCCTGTGTTGCGCGGTGTGAGTTGTGCAGTGTGAGTTGTGCAGTGTGTTGCCTGTGTTGTGCGGTGTGTTGCGCGGTGTGAGTTGTGCGGTGTGAGTTGTGCAGTGTGTTGCCTGTGTTGTGCAGTGTGTTGCCTGTGTTGTGCGGTGTGAGTTGTGCACTGTGTTGCCTGTGTTGTGCAGTGTGTTGCCTGTGTTGTGCGGTGTGAGCTGTGCACTGTGTTGCCTGTGTTGTGCGGTGTGAGTTGTGCACTGTGTTGCCTGTGTTGTGCAGTGTGAGTTGTGCGGTGTGTTGCCTGTGTTGCGCGGTGTGAGTTGTGCAGTGTGAGTTGTGCAGTGTGTTGCCTGTGTTGTGCGGTGTGTTGCGCGGTGTGAGTTGTGCGGTGTGAGTTGTGCAGTGTGTTGCCTGTGTTGTGCGGTGTGTTGCGCGGTGTGAGTTGTGCGGTGTGTCTGCACTGAGGGCCGAGTCCGTCTCTGACTCCGAGTCTGTTGTCTCTGCTCTGCGTGTTCGACTCACTGAGTTACTCAGTCAGGCCGTAACGCAGCGCTGCTTCAGTCTGTGGAAGCATTAAACTCAGAGAGTGAGTTAAACCGCGTTGAATGCAGTTAAACCGCGTTAAATGCAGTTAAACCGGGTTAAATGCAGTTAAACCGGGTTAATCGGGTTAACTGTGTCTGAGTTTTGCCCCTTTAAGAGTCGCGTGCACAAACACACCGCCGCGTGCCTTTAAAGGCAAAGGCCGCGCAGAGCGCGAGCGCCGCGTCACTGTCCGTCATTAGTTGATTATTTTATTATTTGTCAGATTTATTAGACTGATTTCAGTTCAGCGCGGAGCTCAGCGGTGGACTCACCTTCAGCGCCATGTCGGCTCCGCCCACTGCTGAGGTCTCTACGGAGAGCAGCAGGGGACAAACGAGCTCAGAGACTCAGCACTGACAGGAATAATAATAATAATAATAATAATAATAATAATAATAATAATAATAATGAACATGGTGATTAATCAGCTATAGAGCCTCATGTTTAAATCAACAAAATGTACCTTCCATTTAATAAAACTCATCATATTCATAATAATGGGGACCAAGACGAGACTTTCCTCTCTACAGTAAAGCAGAGCTCAAATTCTTTACTCTTCAATATTAGATGCCCTTTGCAGCTGTAACAGCTTCAGCTCTTCTGGGAAGGCTTTCCACAAAGGTTAGGAGTGTTTATGGGAATTTTTGACCGTTCTTCCAGAAGCACATTTGTGAGGTCAGACACTGATGTTGGACGAGAAGGCCTGGATCACAGTCTCCACTCTAATTCATCCCAAAGGTGTTCTATGGGGTTGAGGTCAGGACTCTGTGCAGGCCAGTCAAGTTCTTCCACACCAAACTGGCTCATCCGTGTCTTTATGGACCTGCTTTGTGCTCTGGTGTGCAGTCATGTTGGAGCAGGAAGGGGCCGTCCCCAAACTGTTCCCACCAAGTTGGGAGCAGGAAATTATTTAAATTATTTAAACATCAAACTTTACACAATGCAGTCAGACAAGTACCGTCTCCTGGCAACCGCCAAACCCAGACTCGTCCATCAGATTCCCAGACGGAGAAGCGTGATTGGTCACTCCAGAGAACCCGTCTCCACTGCTCTAGAGTCCAGTGGTGGCGCTTTACACCACTGCATTCCACGCTTTGCACTGGGCTTGGTGATGTAAGGCTTGGATGCAGCTGCTCGGCCATGGAAACCCATTCCATGAAGCTCTCTACGCTGTTCTTGAGCTGATCTGAAGGCCACATGAAGTTTGGAGGTCTGTAGTGATGGACTCTGCAGAAAGTCGGCGACCTCTGCGCACTATGCCCCTCAGCATCCGCTGACCGCTCTGTCATTTTACGTGGCCGACCACTTCGTGGCTGAGCTGCTGTCGTTCCCAATCGCTTCCACTTTGTTATAATCCCACTGACAGTGGACTGTGGAATATTTAGTAGTGAGGAAATTTCACGACTGGACTTGCTGCCCAGGTGGCGTCCGATCACGGCACCACGCTGGAATTCACTGAGCTCCTGAGAGCGACCCATTCTTTCACTAATGTCTGTAGAAGCAGTCTGCAGGCCGAGGGGCTCGGCTTTATACACCTGTGGCCATGGAAGTGACTGGAACACCTGGATTCAGTGATTTGGATGAGTGAGTGAATACTTTTGGAAATATAGTTTATAAACACAATATTCTCCGATCAGGAATAACATTCTGACCACCTCCTTGTTTCTCCCCTCACTGTCCACTCTATCAGCTCCACTGACCGTATAGCTGCTCTCTGTAGTTCTACAGTTTCAGACTGTAGTCCATCTGTTTCTCTGATACTCTGTTACCCTGTTCTTCAGTGGTCAGGACCCCCATGGACCCTCACAGAGCAGGTACTATTTGGGTGGTGGGTCATTCTCAGCACTGCAGTAACACTGACGTGGTGGTGGTGGTGCGTTAGTGTGTGTTGTGCTGGTCTGAGTGGATCAGACACAGCAGTGCTGCTGGAGTCTTTAAACACCTCAGTGTCGCTGCTGGACTGAGAATAGTCCACCAACCAAAAATATCCAGCCAACAGCGTCCTGTGGGCAGCGTCCTGTGGGCAGTGTCCTGTGACCACTGATGAAGGACTGGAGGATGACCAGCACAAACTGTGCAGCAGCAGATGAGCTGTCGTCTCTGACTTTACATCTACAAGGTGGACCAACAAGGTAGGAGTGTCTAATGGAGTGGACAGTGAGTGGACACAGTGTTTAAAAACTCCAGCAGCACTGCTGTGTCTGATCCACTCAGACCAGCACAACACACACTAACACACCACCACGTCAGTGTTACTGCAGTGCTGAGAATGACCCACCACCCAAAAATTCTTTGTGCTACAGATGTTGTGTTTTTTTCTTTAATGTTTCTATGTAGCGCCCAAAAGGGTTCTTCTACTGTTGCAGTGTCAAGCTTGTGACAGTAGAAGAACCCTTTTGGGTGCTATATAGAACAATCTACAGCACATTCTCCATCAATCTGAAGAACCTTTCATGGTGCAACAACCCTATAATCATGCAAATGGTTCTTCAAGTGTTACTGCTAAGCAGAACCATTTGTTTACTAAAAAACCCTTGAAGAACAATTCATTTTTTAAAGTGTGCAGCAAAACAAAACAGCAATCTTTTTTTGGCTTTAATTAAATTAAATATAATGGTTCTATAAAGAGCCTATAGCACATTTATGCACGTTTTCCATCAATCTGAAGAACATCTTCACAAGGAGAACCTTTTTAAGAACCCTTTAGTCATGCAGAGGGTTCTTTTGAGTGTTCATGGTTCTCTATAGACCCGTTCTCTTTACTAAAGAACCCTTGAACAGCCTTTTTTTGTATGTCATTGAAATACATTGAAATGCCTTTATGACATTAAAATACATCGTCATTGAAATAAACAGACGTCATATGTCACTATCACTGATATCTGCACTAATATCAGAAGAAATGTACTTGTTTGTTCAAATCACAACGCGGCCTCATGAGTGCAGAGAACTTCATTTATTTTTTTTACATTTTACAATCTTCATCATATATATATATATATATATATATATTTATATATGTATATATAGGAAAAGGAGCCTGCAGTGGAGTGAGATGATGCCTCTGGAGAGCAGGGAGGGGCAGGAAGTGTGAAGTGAATGTGAGAAGAAAAAAAAAAGCAATAAATTCTGTTTTTAAAAGTTTCAACCTGCACTTCACTCAGCAGGGCTGAGGAACAGGGCAGCAGATACGCGCCCGAGAGCACAGTGAAGCCCACACACTCACACACACACACACACACACACACACACACCGGTGGACTGAATGGGGGGACGTTTTACACCAGTGCATCATCAGGAACACAAAAGACAGAAATGGTGTCGGTGATTCTTTCCCATAAGCTGTACAATTTACAGACTATTAAAAAATAATTACATTCTACTCAATTAAAATACATCCCACGACAGTCCTATTCACGATCTAAAGTAACGTAAGTAATGTGAATAGAATATAACGGAACACGAGAACGCTGTCCGTAAAACACGCCGTCAAACGGAACGTCATGCTGCAGTTTCTCTCCTCAGACCCACAAATCCGTTCCACGCATTCACCCTTAGAAGTCGCAGAGATCACCGGCAGAAGGACCTCTCTGTGATGTTTTCTGGGTTTCTCGGGCACTAGGGGGCGCTCCCGAGCGTGTCCAGAATGAATGGGGTTCAGATGGAGCATCTGAGTAAAATCATAGTTTATAAATGCTTCAATGTTTTAATGTAAAAGCTTTCATTCATTTCCTGAACAGCATGAAACACTTTAACAGCGCCGTCATATTTTTAAGAGCTTTTAAACTCGAGTCATGATGTCAGTGAGCGCGAACAGCCAATGAGCTGCTCCGCTCGCTAAACAAACAGCACTCAGTAGCAGTAATGTCCGCCTCCTGCTGCCCAAAACCCGTTTACTGTAGAAAAAAGGAAACTTGCAGGTGTTTTCTTTGCTTTTTTTAGTGAATTAAATTCTTAAAGGAAAGTTCTGGGCGAGTGATTAGAAATTATTTCACCTTTTCATTTGTAGCAGTTTAGCCTCATTTACTCCCATTCATTGAGGACTCGCTCAGGGGCGCCCTCTGCTGTTTAGCAGTCATGCTTTGGGTATAATGGGGGAAATAGGAAGTGGCCAGACTCCTCATAGACCAGCTCTGTTAATTGGTCATTGGAAGAGTAAGAATGGGTGCAGTTACTTTTATTACATAATCTCTATCATAAAAAACTAATGATGATAAAGAAATGACTATTAATAACTGTTATGGCATAAATCAGCAACTAATCATCAGCGCAGGTCAGCGCTTCCTTCTTTTTATCATTACGGACTATACATTCCTAAAAATGATGGTTCTTTAATGGTTCTTTAGTAAAGAAAATGGTTCTACCAAAAAGCGTTCTTCTATTGTTAGCCAATGTCAAGCATGTAATAATAGAAGAACTCTTTTTGGTGCTACATATATATATATATATATATATATATATATCATCTACAGCATGTTCTCCATCAATCTACAGAAACCTTTCACACTGCAAAAAACCCTTTATGCATGCAAAGGATTCTTGTGTGTGTCCATGGTTCTACGTAGAACCTTTTTCTGTACTAAAGAACCCCTGATAACCATCATTTTTAAGTTTAAGAAAGGAACGTTTTCACTTAGAAAATCAACTAACACAGTTTGGCTGGGGTGCCTAAACTTATGCACACATTTGTATGTTATAATCCAATCGCATTCATTTAAATAGTCCAGCAATGTCCAGACTTCTAAGGGTTAAACACGAACCTGTCAGGTTGCAGTAAAGCTCACAAACACACAAGACCTCAGATTTGGACGCAAGTCAAGAATTTCCCGGAAAATTTCAGAATTCCAGAACTCTCGCGGGAAGTGCATACGACGAGAAAGAAGGAAAAGGAAAATTCTCCAACCTGAATATAACCCATAGCTTAAGAGGTAATAGCCAGCCGCACGGCCGACCCCGAGCAGAAAACAGTCAGAATACCAGATAAGCAAAGCTTTTTTTGTACGTTTTGTCGTCCTTTTTTTCTTCTTTTCTTTTTTTGTTTCTTTTCTTTTTTTAGAAAAAGAAAATATTGAAGTAGAAAGCTTCTGTCTTTGCAGTACCAGAAGATTGCATTCACAATTGAAGTTCACAGTTTTCGAACAGAGGATGCAGCTCGGCAAAGAATATCGTCTTATATACATACGTCATCAGCCCATTTTGGCAATATTTGAATATATCGTTAAACCATGCAGGAGTTTAGCTACGTTCTAAATACTCTAAAGAACCCGAGTGTCATTCGGATCACAGACGCACCACTGGCTGCCGCCACGTCCGGCCATTCCTACATCGAAAATGCACAGGAAATACATCAGTCTTCTCCCAGCATCTCTCTCTCTCGCTCGCTCGCTCTCTCGCTCTCTCTCTCTCGCGCGCGCGCTCTCGCGCTCTCACTCTCGCTCACATTCACGCACAGTCTTGCATGCTCTGACAGTCGTCCAGAGTTAACACAGTAGGGCGGTGTTGCTTGGTAACAGAGTGAAGCCCGTTGCCCATGGCTACATGAGCGCTCTTCCTGCAGCATTCTGAGGGAAGGAGATAAACAAATAAACAAACAAATGCAAGAAGAAAAACTGGAACAATCCACACAGGAAGGGAAAAGAAACGCTTCCAGGAAGAAAGAAAAAACGATGCATCTCTTTTGCATGGTGTCGACACAGCTGTGGTCGGTTAAAAACAGATGAAGTGGTCACATCAGGTGGCCTGAAGTTTGGACGGGTGCGACGTTCACCTGCACGAAGCCAGCGAAGGTAGACGCAGACGGGGACGTGGCGCAAGTTTTAGAGTCTTTGCGAAACGCCTTAAAAGTTATTTTACAGTGCTCTGGCTCACATAGTGGTCAGTTATGGTCAAGGATGGGCAGTAAGGATCAGATAACCTGGGGCATTTGATTCCACAGTGTTTAGTTCATGTGTGTGATTTCCTCCAAAAAGCCCAACGTATTTCTGTCCTTTAGTTTAATAAGCGCTGCGCAAAAGTCAATCATTTAAAGTCCAGCCAAAACGGCCATTAAGCACAAAGTAAGACAGAAAAAAAACACAGAAGCCTTGATGAATAAATATTACATAGTTTTCTTCAGTATTTCGTGTGTCCACTCTGTAACTTTAATTACAGTTTCTCACAGAAATCTGCAGGCACACCTCCAAAGTTCAGCCTTAGAAGTTGGTTGAACCTTCTGCTTCTGGAGATCCGACCAAAACCAATAACAGATCAATACTCATCAGTTCATAAAACCTTAAATGCTGTTTATCTGATGGTGGCAGCTTTGGTGTCTACCAGGTCTTCCAGGTGGTTGCTAGGAGTCCCATTTTCTCTGTAGCTTTGAATAATTTTTTGAATTCCAGTTTTGGAGACTCCTTTTTGCAAGTGGATTATTGAATATCTAAACTCCTGTTAATCATACGAGAGATAAATATGTGCAGCAGGTGAGTCTGAGTAGTCGTGCGAATGTTGAGCTGCTTTTCCCCTGCATGGTACGGACTCGACTTGGCTCGACTCAACTCGACTCACTTTTGGTACCAGCTACTACTACTCATTTTCCGCTCCAGATATAGAACCTCCTCAGTGTAGCAGGTTCTCGTAGCGATGCCAAACAAAACTGATGGCAGCAAGACAAAAGACTGCTGAACAAAAAGGAGAGTTTGGGAAAAACTATACCAGCGTTCAGACAGCGAGATGATTCTGGTTGCTCAAAAAAGGAGAAACAAGAGGCCATTTTATTTAGCAATTCTCTCAGACCAATCAGTAGTCAGTAGCGTTTTACGCCACCTTTGGTATCAGCTTGGAACCTCGACAGAGTTGGTACCAAAGCGTTTTTTGTCGAGTCGAGTTGAGTCAAGCCGGTACCAAGCAGTGGAAAAGCACCTTTAATTTCTCTTTGAAGGAGGACACACTGTCAGTGAGATCTTTGGGGGGGCAGCTTTTGTTGGGAGGACACAGCTGGAACTGGTTGGTTTTAAGGTTAGATGGGTGAGTCAGTTTAACTGTCAGTAGGCGCATAAAAGTATAGCAGACAAATTCCATACTAATAGATTGAATATCAAACTCGTCCCTCTCAAGGCTTTTGCGCAACTCTGTTACAAAGACAAACTTAATGGCTGTTTTGACCGGATAAATAAGTGGGTCTCTGACTTTTGCGCAGTGCTGTGTCTATGCATGGTTCAGATATGTCTCTGTGTAAAGCAGAGTGTGTGTGTGTGTGCGTTTCACACGTGGGTCTCTATAAACGAGTGTGTGTGCATCAACAGTGTTGGAGAGAGAGGTGAGAGGTCGTTGGGTTCGGTGGGCGGCTCCAGAGGGACGGAGCTAAACTCGCAGATATCCAGGAAGAGCTCGTGGTTCCTCTGCTTCCACTCTCGAAACTTCCGCGAGGTCAGGCAAGGGTCGTCCAGCACCTGACCGATGGCTGAAAGGTCTCCTTCCTTAGCCTTGAAGAAAGATAAAGGTCTGGATCACCTTTACACATCAGTGAAATCACACTCTGCCCACAAATACCATTCTTTTGTAGCTGGATCTTTGTGCCTCTTCTTGCCAAATAGAATAATTTCTGTTTTATCTTTTATTTAACTGCTTAAGGTTTTGTCCCATCCAGTTAGTGATGACCTTGAGGCACTTACAGAATGAGTCAAGGGGACCATGGTTGTTTGGGGACAGGGCCGAGTAGATCTGAGTATCATCTGGTAAAATATTCCATAGTATTTGGCCAAGAGGCAAATATAAATTGAATAACAGTGGCCCATGAATCGAACCTGGTGGGACACCACAGGTCAGTGTAGGACAGTTCCTGAGAGCCAACCCAGCTCTCAAGTCTATCTATGAGAATGTTATGGTCAATGGTATGGTCAAAAGCAGTGCTGAGACTGAGCCGAGTCTGTATTTAAATGAATGTCAGGTACAGCTACAGGAAACGCACCTAAACATGCCATTTTTCCCTGCTAATTTCTGTAAGTTGTCTATTTATTTGCTGAATGTTACATTTTTAAAAAGAAGAAACTATAAAATGCACTGTAACGTTTTAAACAGCCACTTTTTGTGTTGTCTTTTTCCAATTTGTTACAATCAGTATAGAAACCACACAGTGGCTGTAAACAGGAATTTTAAACAGTAACTGTTCACTAAAATGGAAGATGTGTCCTTATTTTCAAAATCATCAAACTGTCATTTAATCAGAGACCCAAGCGTCAGTATACAACTGTACATTTGACATTTCGAATTTTAGAGAGATCTTATTTACACGTTTCCTCCCTTTCAATGTAGAGATGAATAAAAGCACTGACAAAATTCAGGCCTTGGGATGGATTGTTGAAGCTCATAGACAACAAAAGTGTCATACACTATAAGAAACCACATAAGCAAATCCATAAGCAAGGCAAGGCTGTGATGACTTGGGCATGCAAATTTTTTGCAGTGCTATGCACAATACAAGTAGAAGGGGAACCCCCAGAGCCTCCTATGCCTTCAGAGAAGTCCTAATGATTTCTGGGAAATAATAAAAGCATGTCTGTGGTTATTTTTTTATTCAATAGATTCACGTTTATGTTCAAACTCTGCCAGTTTTACAGCTGTACTCTTGTTTCATTGTTAAGTTTTGGATGAAAACACAAGTGTGACATTTTTGAACCACCAAAGTGGAGAATTAGCCAGCCAGAAATTGGTTTCTCTGTGGTATCTTGGTAGATATACCTGAGTGACCTCTCCTACTGGTAGGCAGGGGCAGAGACCCAAATGTTAAGAAGGGCCATTTGGTCCTTTCAACAAAAATCAAACCACCTTGGGAGCCAGAATGTCCATTTTGGCTGTAAATATGCCTCAGTATGTGCTGATGTACTAGTATAGGCTAAAAAAGTATAACAGAAAAGAAAACACAAACTTACCTTGCTCTGCTTTAAGCTTTAGCTCTGTTATTGCCACTTTTCTCACATCTCTGGCAAGAAACTTTTCCAAAAGTGGAATATTTTGTAGTAAAATGTCTCTCAACGTTCGTTTTCTATGAGGCTGAGGCTGAAATCAGCTTCTTGTTCAAATTTTCCCATTCCACCTTAAATAGTGCAGTTTACTTTCCTTTAGCTACTAGCTAGGTGAGATTGTTGTCTGTGTGGTTATGGTGACCAGCAGTCAGTGCTGATCAGGGTGAATTAGAAGTTCTACATTAACTCCAACGTTTAAGAGCATTTATTGTTAAACTGTGTTGAACGATCAGCAGAGCTTTATTTTATTTTTTTATTTAGTTATTTTATTTATTTTTATTTAGTTATTTTATTTACTGTAAAGGATTTTTACATTTTTTTAAAAAGCTACAACAACAGGGCAGTAAGAGAGACGTATGTTGCCAGCTCCTGGGTTAGGGCTTCAGGATCTGAAGAGAAGTCCTAATGCGTTATATTAACCATCAGCATAAGTGCATAGTGACTCGTTTTGATTGGTGGCACCAATTCAATGACACAGAATGTCAATCTAGGCCTTCTGCTGTCTCGGAAACATCACCGGCTGTGAATATGAGTGGCAGCCTAATCAATGGGTTGTTAGGGCTGGAAGACGGCAGCAGCAGGTCTGCACCAGAGCTCACACCTGAGTCACTGTGAAACTGCTACAAGGGAAAATATACGCTAATACTGTATGTCCATCATAAGCTAAAACATGCAATGTCCTTTAGAAGCTTCAAATATTTGTGTTTAATCTGGGACTGCCAAGATTTGTTCATTGCCATGTATCAATGCTAACAAACGCTCTTTTCAGAGTCTCAGAGGGAGGCTAGCAGTAATTAGCGTAGAGCTCATGTTTTACCCAGTTTTGAATTAAAGGTCTAGTTTGTTGGGTCTAGTATGTTTAGCATACCTTCAGTGTGGAGCGCAGGGCTCTTATGCGGTGGAGCCTCTCATTGGTGGCTGGGTCATTGCAGCGCTTGACGAAAGACCGCCTGAACTCCTGCCGCGTGGAGGGCCGTTGGTGACCGAAGGCGGAGACGCTGGCCTGCTCCAGAGAGCGGTAAAGCTCCTCCAGCGGGTCCATCTGCTGAGCTTCATGCACACCTTCCTCTTCCTCTTCTTCATCCTCCTCCTCGTGGAGACGTGTTCGAGGCCGAAGTGTCCCGTGGGCGTGAGCGTGTCCCGTGTGTGTGTGCAGGACCCCCCTGTTCCGTGGGAGGCTCTGGCTCCTCTGTTTGTGGGCATGGTTGTGCCGCGGGCGGGGCTCCTCGCTGTCTGTCAGTGGAAAAGGGCCATCACGTTCGGGTGGGCACCGCCGGCGCCGGGCTGGAAGAGTGGCTTGCCGGAGTCTCTCAGGTGACAGTGGCATGACCCGTCCCTCCCCCACTGCGCTGCCCCCTACAGTCTGGAGGTAGTGAAGGCCTGAGCTGCCCACCGGCGTCTCAATTAGGTCCTGCCAGGAGCGGCGCTCACGATGGGTGGAGCGACAGGATGAATGCGAGTCCTCGGCAGACGAGTGGGAGAAGGTGGAGCCGCTGGAGAAGTGCCGCTCAGCGAATGGGCTGGATGAGCTCGCCTGGGAAATCACAGAATAGTCTGTCGATCAATACCAGTGATCGGTAACCAATAGCCCTGTCAGTCGCGTCTGTGGTGTATGTGGTTTCTGGCACTGTAACATACTGTTCTCTGTAAAAATGAACTTCAGACACGCGTCTCGGTGGATCAACTATAAACCTTCTGTAAACACCTAACATCTACTGAGAAAGGAGGACTCACGGATGGGTTGCGATGGTAGGTTGACTCCTGCTTGAGCGTCATGGAGCCGTCCATCTCCTCCTGATCACTCTCACTCCAATAATCTGCAAAAATTACACCACACATCACACTTCCATCCACTTCCATCGCCTCTGCTCTCCATCACTCTATTTAATTATGGTTATGAATTATAAAAATGTTCTATGGATATTTGGCACTAGTTCAGAAGAGCAGTGAAATATTAGTGGAATTGGGGCAGCATATTAGTGGAATACTGGTGGTATACCAGTAGAACATCAGCAAAAGAACAGAAGAATATCAGTGAAGTAACAGTGGAATATCAGGAAAATATGAATGGAATATCAGCGGAACATTAGTGGGATGTTAGTCAAATACTGGTAGAATATCAGTGTATTGTCAGTAGAATAACTGCGAATAGCGAACTATAAGCAGAATATCAGTGGAATAACTGGAATAATAATGTAATTTTATTGTAACATCAGTGGAGTAATGGAATCTGTGGATAGCAGTGAAATGGGAATGGAATTTCAGAGGATGATCTATGAAATTTATTAATAGAGTCAAGGTAAAATAATAGTTGAATATCAGTGGAATAAGAATGGAATATCTTTGGAATTTCAGTGGTTTATCAGTGGAGTGAAACAGGGATTGAATTTCAGAGGATGAGTGTGTTATTTCATGGAAATTCAGCACGATATCAATAGAGTAAAGGTGAAAAAATAGTGGAATATAAATGGAATTATAGTGGAATATGAGTGGAATAACAATGGAACATCAGTAGAGTGACCGCGCACTGAGAGTGGACTTTTTAGAAAGTGCAATAGCTCAGTGTCCTTTTTTTCACCTTCATCTGGACGGGGCACCGGGTCATCAGGGGTGTAGCCAATTGCAGCCAAGCCCAGACGATTCATCCACCTGAAACAGGAAAAACAAACATGAGCAGAGACATGAGAATAAAACAGAAGAGTAAGAGAAGAGAAGAGTACAGAAGAGAAGAGTAGAGAAGAGTAAAGAAGAGAAGAGTAGAGAAGAGTAGAGAAGAGAAGAGAGAAGAATAGGGAAGAGAAGAGAAGAGAAGAGAAGAGTACAGAAGAGTACAGAAGAGAAGAGTAAAGAAGAGAAGAGTAGAGAAGAGAAGAGAGAAGAATAGAGACGAGAAGAGAAGAGAAGAGAAGAGTAGAGAAGAGAGAAGAGAAGAGAGAAGAATAGGGAAGAGAAGAGAAGAGAAGAGTACAGAAGAGTACAGAAGAGAAGAGTAAAGAAGAGAAGAGTAGAGAAGAGAAGAGAGAAGAATAGAGACGAGAAGAGAAGAGAAGAGAAGAGTAGAGAAGAGAGAAGAGAAGAGAGAAGAATAGGGAAGAGAAGAGAAGAGAAGAGTAGAGAAGAGAGAAGAGAAGAGAGAAGAATAGGGAAGAGAAGAGAAGAGAAGAGAAGAGAAGAGAAGAGAAGAGTAGAGAAGAGAGAAGAGAAGAGTAGAGAAGAGAAGAGAAGAGAAAAGAAGAGTACAGAAGAGAGAAGAGAAGAGAAAAGAAGAGTAGAGTAGAGAAGAGAAGAGTAGAAAAGAGAAGAGAGAAGAGAAGAATAAAGAAGAGAAGAGTAGAGAAGAGAAGAGTGGAGAAGAGAAGAGAGAAGAATAGAGAAGAGAAGAGAAGAGAAGAGAAGAGAAGAGAAGAGAAGAGAAGGTAAGAGAAGAGAAGAGTAGAGAAGAGAAGAAAAGAGAGAAGAATAGAGAAGAGAAGAATAGAGAAGAGAAGAGAAGAGAGAAGAATAGAGAAGAGAGAAGAATAGAGAAGAGAGAAGAGAAGAGTAGAGAAGAGAAGAGAAGAGAAAAGAAGAGTACAGAAGAGAGAAGAGAAGAGTAGAGAAGAGAAGAGAAGAGAAGAGAAAAGAAGAGTACAGAAGAGAGAAGAGAAGAGAAAAGAAGAGTAGAGTAGAGAAGAGAAGAGTAGAAAAGAGAAGAGAGAAGAGAAGAATAAAGAAGAGAAGAGTAGAGAAGAGAAGAGTGGAGAAGAGAAGAGAGAAGAATAGAGAAGAGAAGAGAAGAGAAGAGAAGAGAAGGTAAGAGAAGAGAAGAGTAGAGAAGAGAAGAAAAGAGAGAAGAATAGAGAAGAGAAGAATAGAGAAGAGAAGAGAAGAGAGAAGAATAGAGAAGAGAGAAGAATAGAGAAGAGAGAAGAGAAGAGTAGAGAAGAGAAGAGTAGAGAAGAGTAGAGAAGAGAAGAGTAGAGAAGAGTAGAGAAGAGTAGAGAAGAAGAGAGAAGAATAGAGAAGAGAAGAGAAGAGAAGAGTAGAGAAGAATAGAGAAGAGAGAAGAATAGAGAAGAGAAGAGTAGAGAAGAGAGAAGAATAGAGAAGAGAGAAGAATAGAGAAGAGAAGAGAAGAGAAGAGAAGAGAAGAGTAGAGAAGAGTAGAGAAGAAGAGAGAAGAATAGAGAAGAGAAGAGAAGAGAAGAGAAGAGTAGAGAAGAATAGAGAAGAGAGAAGAATAGAGAAGAGAAGAGAAGAGAAGAGAGAAGAATAGAGAAGAGAAGAGAAGAGAAGAGAGAAGAATAGAGAAGAGAGAAGAGAAGAGAAGAGAAGAGAAGAGAAGAGAAGAGAAGAGAAGAGAAGAGAGAAGAATAGAGAAGAGAGAAGAGAAGAGAAGAGAGAAGAATAGAGAAGAGAGAAGAGAAGAGAAGAGAAGAGAAGAGAAGAGAAGAGAAGAGAAGAGAAGAGAAGAGTAGAGAAGAAGAGAGAAGAGAAGAGAAGAGAAGAGAAGAGTAGAGAAGAGTAGAGAAGAGTAGAGAAGAGAAGAGAAGAGTAGAGAAGAATAGAGAAGAGAGAAGAATAGAGAAGAGAAGAGAAGAGAAGAGAAGAATAGAGAAGAGAAGAGAAGAGTAGAGAAGAGAAGAGAAGAGAAGAGTAGAGAAGAGTAGAGAAGAAGAGAGAAGAATAGAGAAGAGAAGAGAAGAGTAGAGAAGAATAGAGAAGAGAGAAGAATAGAGAAGAGAAGAGAAGAGAAGAGAAAGGAAGAGAGAAGAATAGAGAAGAGAAGAGAAGAGAAGAGAAGAGAGAAGAATAGAGAAGAGAAGAGAAGAGAAGAGAAGAGAAGAGTAGAGAAGAGAAGAGAAGAGAAGAGAAGAGAAGAGAAGAGAAGAGAAGAGAAGAGAAGAGTAGAGAAGAGCAAAACACTTGCCTGTTCATCTCTTCCAAGTGGTCGGTTGCGAAAAAGAAGCTTTTAATTTTGGGATGACAGGCCTTGAAAGCGCTTTGAGAATGAAAGAGAGAAGAAAGAGGAAGCGAGACTCGTCGTTACTGACTAGACCCGAGTAATTTCACCTCACTGTTCGTTTCATGTTTCCTCTGTGTTTGTGTTCCTGAGTTCACTCACTGTTTCCTCCTGCACTCGATCGCTCTGTCAATCCTGAACTCCGGCAGACTGATGAAGCCTTCCGCCTTCTCGTCCTGAAGGAGGGAAAAACAAAGAGTTTCATTTTAATTTCATTTCATTTCTTATTTAGACTGAATTAAGCATTAAGCGCTATTTTGTTATGATTAACAAAAAAAAATTAAAACTATTGTTGTGTGATGTTTTGAACACATTTTGCTGTTGTCCTTTTGTTGGGACCAAAGGCCCCTTCAACCCCAGGTTCCAACACAATATTATGAATAAAAAGTAATCTATTAATACTGGCTAAACACTTTCACTAATAACTGTTTTAAGTCATCATCATCATCATCATCATTATCACCATTAACCACTTAATCCAGATAGGGTCCTCCAGCTCATTCCCGGGGACCCCAAGCCGCTCCCAGGCCAACTTTGAGATGTAATGCCTCCAGCGGGTCCAAGGGTGACCCTGGGGTCTTGTCCCTTAGGCTGTGCCTGGTACACCCCGACTGGGAGGCGTCCAGGGGGCATTCGGATCAGATGCCCGAACCACCTCAGCTGGCTCCTCTCAATGTGGAGGAGTAGCGGCTCTAGTCTGAGCTCCTCCCGGATGACCGAGCTCCTCACCCTATCGAATAGAGTGTAGCCCGTCACCCTACGAAGAGGCTTGTATTCATGATCTCGTTCTTTCGGTCATTACCCACAGCTCATGACCACAGGTGAGGGTTGGGATGTAGACTGACCGGTAAACAGGGAGCTTTGCCTTATGGCTCAGCTCCCTCTTCACCACTACAGTGACCACATTACTGCTGCCACCTGACCCAGCCTGCGGCCGACCTCACCTTCCCTGAAATATCTTCTGTTAACCAATACTACCTATTTGGTTATTGGTTACAATATCTAATCTATTTGATTAGCGACTAAAGGAATATGTTAATATCAAAACAAATGAAAAGAGTCAGTAGTGCAGACCTGGTGGTACAGAATAAAAATCAAATGTAAATTTTATATGTTCTATAAATAACCATTTAAAAAAGATCAATATTATTAGACTATCAAAGTTACATTTTCACCTAAATGTCTCAAATTCTATCTTTCTTTGTATTTTTCCCCTTGAGCTCCTTTTATGACACATGTAGTCATAATTCATTTTAACCAACCATCTTTCCACTTCTCTTAATCGCTTAAACTGAAACAAGATGGGCTTTTAAGACTGGCATATTTAAATTACTGATTGTCTGATTGGCTGCCCTCTAGTGTTCAGAAAGCAGTCGGGGCTGAAACACTCCTTATAACTTCATTGTGAGTGGGTGGGGCAAACTGCTATAGGTTGAATAGGTGTATATAATATGTGAATGCACTAATTTTAATGACATCACAAAAACAATGCCTTTCAAACAGTTTTTCACCTTAGTTCCTACATACAGACTGTATGGACCGGGAAGTGACTGGTGTGTGTAATAGTGTCTACATACTCTGTCAAATTCTTGAGGAATTATTGTGGCCTAAACCACATCGACAAAGCTGCATGATCTTAGTCAAGACCTAGAAGTGGTTTGAGTGGGCTAAGACAAGTTTTGTGGGATATATTTTACACAGAAATGATTTCAGCTATTTGGGTGACTACTGAGGTCTTGTGTTTGTTAGCAATGTTAGCCTTGTAGCTCCTCTCCTAAAATAAAGAAGCAAACTTTGGCCTCCAAATTTGACTTGGCTGATCAATTACATCTGCATTAAGTGGTGAAGTGGATGAACTGGATTTTCATAGAACTGTCCCTTTAACCCCCTCTGACCATGAAGACAGACAGAAGGAACTGCTGCTTACGTTCTGATTGGTGTACCAGTAGAGGTCGGAGTCTTTGAGGACGAACCAGTACTTCTTCCATTTCTGAGTGAAGTATCCAGAGGCGTCCTTCTTCTTCCATAGCCATCCTTCACAGTCTCCATGGCCCAGGTCCTTACAGGCTATACGCCTCCGACTCGAGTTACTCTGAGACCCTGCACACACACAGACACGCTCTACAGTAGCGCTCAGGATCAGGACACAACACAGCACGGCACTGAACGCCCACGACTCAGAATTATTAACACTATTATTCACTGTAAAATACTGTATTCATCATTTCATTTATTATTATTCATTTATTTTATTTTATTCATTGTAAGACGTTTTCTTTAATAACAGCAAATTACTGTGAGGTTGAGGTGTACCACATAGAATTGTGCAAATGAGAGCTAAAAAAGGAGTAAACTGTTTAATAAAAATTATTTTTATTTGATGGATTTTAGTATTTATTTACTGTAAATTATTAGGAGATTTACAGTATTTTAATTACAGGTTATTACTGTAAGTGTAAAATAGTAAAAGTTGTCTTGTAGGCCACTGTAGAGTCAAAGCATACAGTTGCTGATTTACTGTTTTTACGGATAATGTGGTACAGTATAATCCTGTAATAAGTAATGTATCTTGATGGCAGTATTTGACTGTAATTTTACCGTAATTACCGTAATAACAGCGCAGTGTTAACAAGAAATTAGCCTACCTCTGTTCTTCTTCTTGGTCTTGGTCCTTAAGGAGGCATAATGCACAGACTAAAGAGGACAAACAGACACAAATCCAGTTCAAATACGTCCAGAAAGGAGTTACGTTCATAACTACAATCCAAAAAAAGCAACATTTCTGCAAATTTACTCAGCTTCTTGCTTACCCAGCTGAGTCAGTCAGCACAGACGTGTTTGGTGACTGAAGTTTGCTTCTCTCAGCACTAAAGGCTTAAACAGGCCTCATACAATCACAGCAGCTATGTATACAGTATAATAGTGATGTTTTGTAAAAGTATTAAGATCAAAATTCAGCAGAACTACAAAACCCAGGGCTTGTTGTTGCTACTGCTTTGTTGAACTGTAAAACCTGCATTTCTGTGTTTTACAGTCAGTTACATCAGATCGTTGATATAGTATTAAATATAACTGAATATGGAGGTGATGTGTCACATAGTCTAAACCCTCTGATGATTTTCTTGCATTTTGCTTATATTCTTAAATTTGGCTTTAAAGGCACTTGCATACACCATGATACCGACATGTTATATAACATTCAGAACAATCTGGGCTCTGTTTATAATGAGGTCTAGACCTGGACCGCATGTAAAGAGATAATTGGGCTCAAAAATGAAGTGTTTTCAATGTGAAGCATAAGGCCTTAGTGACCTCCTGTGTTGGTCCATTGGTCAGTTTCATGCAAAATATAGACAGACACATAAACAGGGTTAAACAAGCTGTGCTGCGCGTCACAGTTCATTGTGAGTCTAACAGCAGGGGGCGACCTGAGTGCTTGTCTTCCCTACTTGTTAGTTACATTAGCCTCGTCGCTCCAGTGCGAGGGCTGCCAGTTCTCACGCCTTGGCTGTGAGACTCGCGTATTTAGGTCTAATCTCAAGCTACACTTGACATTTCTCGTGAATTTTTAAGCCTCTCTTTAAAACGACCGACTGAATGGCAGGTTGGTCCGGTTCCCAGAACCTGGCTGGATTTTAGGTTGGATTTGATGGGAGAAAAAGTGATTTAGTTGGTGGACAAAACTTGTTAAGATGCACAACTGGACATTAAAACCCTCTGTACCCTTGAGGGAACATTTACAGTGTTTGTACCATGATGATCGAAAAATGTACAACACAGTACCTTCATTTCTAACAGTGTAGGAAACAAAAACATTCAAAAATTAAGAGGAAGAAAAAAACGTTACCCCCTCAACCTCACCCTCTACTGCCCACCCTCATGGCCACAGCCATCCCCCTGAACCAGGCCTAGCCGAGCCTGCTAAAATCTCACTTCAGCAAAAATGTCCCTGCAGTGTAAAAGTAAAGAAGCAAACAGACCCTAAACACGTCCTGCCTGACTGAATACATTCTGGGCAAGGAAGCACATTAGACTTTTCAGACTTTCGCTCCGTCAGAAGAGGTGCAGAGTGAAGGAGGGTCTTTACCTTCCTCATGGATGCTGCTGCTTGTCTGTCCCCTGCAGAGCTTGCATACCTGAGGAGGCCGAAGAAGAGGGAGAGGGAGAGGAAGAGGGGGAGAAAAGCCATGACATGGTGGTAAAGTTCCTCTCGTGAGCAGATGTTATTTCCACTATCACATAAAACACCTACGACTGCCTACATCGTTTTCCCTCCCTCCCTCGCCTCTAAAAGGAAAACGTAAGAGCTTTTCTGTCTGCGACACTCAACACCGACGGTAACTGGACATGAAAAAGAGCAATTTGGAAGATAACAGGAGTCAAAACACCTCTGAATCTGCTTTATAACAGTAGTAAAAATAGCAAATGTAGCATTAATAACAACCACAACAATAACAATTATAATTTTACAGTATAATTATACATGCTGTGAAAAAGTATTTCTTATTTTTACACTAAATAAGGGGTCGTTATCTTTTTGCACCTCATGGCCCACCTGTTTGGAGCTAATAAACAAAGGGTCCATGGGAAGAACAGCTTTTTTCCTCAGTATTATTTCTCAAGTGCTGACCACGAAAACACAAGAATTATAGGAATTTTATAACTCAAAAAAAACAAAACAGAACCCAAAATTTAATCTTTAAAATAAAGCTTCCCAGGTAGTTGCTAGGTCACAGCTAAGGTGTCCAAGGTGTTTGCTAAGGCGTTGCTAGGTTACTGCTATGGTATCCCAGGTGGTTGCTAAGGTGTTGCTAGACTGTTGCTATGGTATCCTAGGTGGTATTATATTATGTTTTTCTTACTATCAAGTCAATTATTTTTTCACTGATTTTGATGGCATCAAGTGCCCTTAAGGGCCACTGGCTCCACCATAGCACTGACCTAAGGACCACTAGAGGGTGCTCTGTGGCCCTCTTGTAGTCCATGTCCCAGTGCTTGATAAACCCTTCACTATGGTTTTAGATCCTCATACAAAATCTAGTATAAAAGAAGGTGAAGGAAAGGAAATAAACCGGTTTTTGAAGGACTGTTTAACTCCTGCATCACGCATGTGAAAATGTAATTGCCCCTAAACCTAATTACTGATTGTGCCCTCTTTATCAGCAACAACTGATCGATCAGTCATTACATGCTACAGCTTGTTATTCAGTAACTACAGAGACTTGAATGCAAACTGACTGAACTCTTCTTTGGTTCTGTGTAATAAAGAAAGTGTAATAAAACAGAGCTGGCTGGCAGCCCCTGACCGTTTAAGGGGTTAAACTGCCCATTTAAGGCCTGCCACAGCATTTCAATGGGGTTGAAGTAAGGACACAGACTCACTGTCCCGATAGATAGTTTTAAACAGGTTTTATGGTTGCTTAAGACTTTTTCACAGCACTAAACAGGTTATATACTCCCTCTCTCTCCAAGGGGTGAGACACTGTTGTATAATGCACAACCTTTACCTTGTGCTACCCTCAGCAACACCTTACAAACCACAGCGCTGTGAGAGATGAACAGATACTGAACATGCACAGGATGTGTGTGTATGTGTGTGTGAGAGATGCACTGTTTCAATAAGGAAACAGTTATGAGACAGAATGCACACTCTCACACACATGCTCACTCTCACACACACACACACAGGGCTGGAGACTAACAAACATCAACTGAAAACATGACCTCATTGTATCTCACACAATCATTTAATCGTTACAAGGTCACCACGACCACAAATCACGGCTGTTGAAAACTTTTAAAACATGCTTTTTTGGGTGGAATAGACTTTTATTACTTTTTTAGTGATATTAGTTTTAAGGCTGCTGCATCAAACATTTCCCCACTGACAAACATGCGCAGT
>NC_051233.1:33499202-33501702 GCF_015220715.1 Pygocentrus nattereri | reverse complement strand
GCTCTCAGGAGCTCAGAGAATTCCAGCGTGGTGCCGTGATCGGACGCCACCTGTGCAGCAAGTCCAGTCGTGAAATTTCCTCACTACTAAATATTCCACAGTCCACTGTCAGTGGGATTATAATAAATCTGATGGATGAGTCTGGGTTTGGCGGTTGCCAGGAGACGGTACTTGTCTGACTGCATTGTGCCGAGTGTAAAGTTTGGTGGAGGGGGGATCATAGTGTGGGGGTGTTTTTCAGGAGCTGGGCTCGGCCCCTTAGTTCCAGTGAAAGGAACTCTTAAAGCTTCAGCACCAAGAGATTTTGGACAATTTCACGCTCCCAACTTTGTGGGAACAGTTTGGGGAGACCCCTTCCTGTTCCAACATGACTGCACACCAGTGCACAAAGCAGGTCCATAAAGACACGGATGAGCCAGTTTGGTGTGGAAGAACTTGACTGGCCTGCACAGAGTCCTGACCTCAACCCCATAGAACCCCTTTGGGATGAATTAGAGTGGAGACTGTGAGCCAGGCCTTCTCGTCCAACATCAGTGTCTGACCTCACAAATGTGCTTCTAGAAGAACGGTCAAAAATTCCCATAAACACTCCTAACCTTTGTGGAAAGCCTTCCCAGAAGAGTTGAAGCTGTTATAGCTGCAAAGGGTGGGCCGACATCATATTAAACCCTATGGATTAAGAATGGGATCTCACTCAAGTTCATATGTGCGTGAAGCCAGACAAGCGAATACTTTTGGAAATATAGTGCAGATGGTTATTACACTCTTAAAAAGATGGTACTTCAAGGTTTCTAGAAATTGTTCTATAATCATGAACACTCAAAGAACACTTTGCATGGTTAAGACATTCTTCAGACTGATGAAGAGTGTGCTGTAAATGGTTCTAAATAGAACTTTTTGGAAAAGGGTTCTATGCAGCACTTAAAAGGCTCCTTCTATTGTTACAAGCTGGACATAATGACAATAGAGGAACCCTTTTTGGGTGCCATATAGAACACCAGGATCATCTGCATCACATTCTGAAGCACCCTTTAATGATACAAAGAACCTTTTACTCATGCCAAGTGTTCTTTCAGTGTTTTTTTCAGTGTTTTTCTAAAGAACCCTTAAAGAACCATATTTTTTAAGGGTATACACTCAAACTAATATAAGGTTCAGAACTTTGTATTATCATTATTATTATTGTTTTAAATGCAGCCCTCAAGATAACTTGTGTCCCAGTCTATACCACATTTGTGTCTGTAAGCAAACAAGGAGATAATTATTTTGATTTGGATTTGATTAAAAATATTTGCAACAAGACATTGAAACAAACGGAAAAAAGTCAGACTCAAACCTGTCGTCACAGAATGTAAATGGAATGGAAAAATAGTTTGTTATTCAACTACACTGTAAAAAATCTCATCAACCTAAAAAATTACTTCATGTGGTAAAATGAACTAGTTATTTAAATGAACTACTTTTATTCAAGTCAAAAAATTACAGGCATTGGAAAAATCTCTCATTCAAAGTATTTATTTAAGTTAAATTTCTTTTAGGTACAAAACTGCTTCTTTTAGGTAAAAAAGTATTTTTTTAGGTCAAACACTACTCCTTTTAGGTTAAAAAAAAACTTTTGGTCAAAAACTTACTTTTTGTTTAGGTCAAAAATGATTTCGTTTAGATAAAAAAAAAACACTTTCGTAGGTCAAAAACTATGTCTTTTAGATAAAAAAATACTTTTGTAGGTCAAAAACTACTTGTTTTACGTAAAAAAAACTACGTTTGTAGGACAAAAACTACTTTAAGGTAAAAATTACTTTTTAGGTCAAAAACTATTTCTTTTAGGTAATAAACTACTTTTGTTGGTCAAAAACTACTTTTAGGTAAAAAACTACTTTTCAGGTCAAACACTACTTGTTTTAGGTTAAAAAAATACTTTCTTAGACCAAAAACTACTTTTAGGTAAAAAACTACTTTTTAGGTCAAAAACCACATTTTTATGTAAAAAATACTTATGTAGGCCAAATAGTACTTATTTTAGGCAAAAAAAAAACTTTTTGTCTAGGTCAAAAACTACGTTTAGGTAAAAAACTACTTTTGGTGGTCAAAAACTACTTGTTTTAGGTAGAAAACGACTTGTTTTAGGTCAAAAACTACTTTTTAAGTCAAAAACTACTTTTCAGTAAAAAAAATAGTTTTTAGGGCAAAAAAACTACTTGTTTTAGGCAAAAAAAACTTTTTCTTTTATGTAAAAAAACTACTTTCATTGATCAAAAACTATTTCTTTTAGGTAAAAAATACTTTTTTAGGTCAAAAGCTACTTTTAGGTAAAAACTACTTTCATGGGTCAAAAACTACTTGTTTTAGGTAAAAAAAAACCTACTTTTGTAGGTCAAAAACTACTTGTTTAGGTACAAAACTACTTTTAGGTAAAAAACTACTTTCATGGGGCAAAATCTACTTGTTTTAGGTAAAAGACTACTTTCATGGGTCAAAAACTACTTGTTTTAGGTAAAAA